>NC_140937.1:5731950-5896950 GCF_014529385.1 Adiantum capillus-veneris
ATGTTGACAGTTTTAGATTGCATTGAACAACTAGTCATAGCAAGAGGTGCTAGTCTTGGCACGATTCATGCGATGCGAGTACGACACGTTCAAGATGTCATAGTCTTTGTGAGTACACAACCATGGAGAGAGGCAAGTCATGTCTCCTTTGCGGATAGGATGCATGATGCTCGAGTTGGTGAGCATGTTGAGCCAATTCTGTAGATAGTTGTTCAACATGACTTGTCATCTATGGATGCAATGATGGATATGGAGGGCTTAAGCACTAAGGATTCAATTGTGATTAGTCATTTATGGATATGCTTAGGTCAGAGGCTGATGTGTGTGAGTCGGAGCTAGACATTGCCCTTGCTTCACAAGGTTCATGACAAATAGATGCTCTTGGTGCTCATGTGACATGCGATGGATTGCAAGGATCAGAGTTTGCTTGTCAGGATGATTGCCATGAGTGCAGTTCTGAGCCAAATTTGACTGAGATGGTCAGATTGGCAAAGATTGCCAAGATTGCATCAGCATTTGGGAGTCTCATGTATGAGACGTTGATCTCCAGACTCGAGATTGCATTTGCGGTAGGTGCATTTGCAATGGGAGAAGTCTGCAATGTAGTGGCTCATATTGGCTTTGAGCAAGGGGCACTTTGCAGCGTATGGTGAGATACGTGTAGGATGTGTGTGGATTTGGTGAGGAGTATGTGGTTGATCGCTCTATACTTACTCTACAATTAGAGATGGATGCACACAGATTCAGTGAGGCAGTGGGTGTTGGCTGAGGTCATACTTGATGTGACGACCTTGGACAAGTTTTGTCATTTTCCTTTGTTTTCTCCCTCATGGCCACATTGGCCTTTACGTGGGAGTTTGTTGGGGTAAAGCCCCATGTGGCCAGCTAGGCAAGGCGCTTGCCCATTATACTCATTCATTATGTACATAATAGAATAAGGGGAATCACATATTCATAGTGAGTCATTGCCCTTGAAAACACAAGGTTTCCTCTTCTCCTCTCTTCCCCAATGCTGCACAAACACACACACACACACACACACACACACACTCACTCACTCACACACTTCACTCTTTGGGTTTCATGATCAAACCATAGAGTCTTTAATGCAATCTTGAAGTGTTGGCAATAGCTCCAAAATGTCTCTCTAAGGTGATTCATCCCTCATATGCAATGGTGCAAGCATGAAGATAGTGCACAAAGCTGTTGTCAAGCAAAGATACTTGGGGATTCTTCATCTTTGGCTAACAAATTGTGCTTTGCTTTGTCTAATCTCCACTCTCTCACCTTCATTAATCTGTTTAATAGAGAACCAAAGTTGCTTGCGCATTAGATATCCCTTTGTTTTGATATTCCAAGTGTGAATCCTTGGTCATCACATTTTATCAATATTGTTATCGCCCCCATGATGGTGCTCCCCAAATGTAAGTGAAAGGAAAGTCTTACCCATTAGAGGCATTCCCTTCCCATATTTTCTCTCTAACGATTGCATATGCATGGGTTGTTGAGGGTCCACACATTTTGATTCACACAAAGAAAAAGTGATGATTTTTCCCTCCTCTCTTAATTTTTTGCAACCAACGTGCTCTCTTCTAGACAAGCTGAGCACCTTTGTGTTAGGACAATGGTAGGACCGGGCAGCAGGCCAAGGGCCAGCGGCTGAATGGCTCATTATTGCTAGGAGCCGAGGGCCAGGCATACGTTAAGGGGACCTACTTGCAAGGGCCAAGGGCTATAAGTAGGGAGGTTGGGAGGAGAACCACATGCCAGTCTACCCTTTGCCCTTTCACTGGTATCAGAGCTTAGGGGAGAGGAGCCATGGAAGGGGGAAAGGTCTCTATCGGTTGCTCTCTCAATCATAGAATGAGGCATGGCCTCACTCTTGCATCGGAGTCTTCTCTCTCTCTCTCTGCCTCGTTTTCAGCAGTAGAACGCACATGCATGGAGGGCAAGCTGTGAGTGCGCGAATGCGGTGAGTGAGAAGGAGAGAGAGGGAGACAGAGAGCAGGACACAGGATGTGGGTGGAGCTCCCAAATCTCACTGTGTGAGCACCATGTGAGAATGTGAGTGAGAGCTCCTTATTCTTTGTATGTATAAAGAATAAGGAGATAAATGTGGGCAGCCGGACACTGGCCGGCGGACACGGGCAAAGCACGGTGAGGCACACCTCCTTTACCTAACATTCTCCCACTAAAGGCTGTGTCCCGATAAGTGGCGAGAAGACTAGCCTACAACTAGTATATACAAGAGGTGAGAGAAGACAGCTCTCAACCTATGTCCACTCGCTCACTCTGTAACGGCTCTAGTGTAGATGCAACATGCATACCACTACGGCTAGAGCTACGATGACACTCCTGATGCAGGTATCGAGTGACGACCTGCATGGCTCCACAATGCACAATTCCAGTGTCAGTCATCGCACGACTGACAACTCCCACTGCAAATGCACCAACCGCATAAGCAAGATCAGGTCTGGAAACCAAAAGGTCAGACATGAGAGACGCGAAAGCCGATGAAACATGCACTATGTGTGCCAACCTATCCCTATCAGAAACCTCAGTGCCACATGCATCCTCATCAGGAACCACCTGACTATGCATCACCATGTCAGCATCATCTGGCAAAGGCATGTTCGCTGAGAATGACTGCAAAATCGAAAAATCAGCACCACTGCAATCACACACAGCTGTTTGAAGGACACTGTCGCCCTCAAACATATCATATGCATCATAGAACAATGCATCGGTCTCTGGCTCAACTGAAGTCACCTCAACTGATGACTGACAAAGCTGTGCATTCCCAGAGATACCACTGTTTGTGTGAACATCACCACAAGACAAATGCACAACTTGCTCTCCATGCAGCACATCCGCAAAAGAGACACGTCTCGTCTCTCGCTCCAAACATGGCTGTAAATACACAGAGACTACACCGCCTCGTGTGTCAGAAATATGCAAAGGGTATACCAGACCACTCCTAGCATCTCTGGCTATCACCAGTGATCCCCTATGCATCTGAAATGATCGCTCTCCAAGTAGTACACAATGTCCACTACTCTGCAACAATTGACGCACTGAAATGAGACTCTGATTGAGTCCTGGTACATAACACACATCTCATAGCATAAGCAATGCACTGCTAGGTAAAGACATGCATACATCTCCAGCACCCTCTATGTCATATGTTGAACCATCAGCAAACTGCACACAACCAAGTCTCCCACTAGAGAAAGAGCAAAACAAATCACGACCTGGCATCACGTGAAAAACTGCATGCTCGTCTAGTAGAAAATGCGTAGACAATGTGCTATCCCAAGACACGAAGTAGTCTGAAGGCAAGCTAGACTCAAAAGTGACATGCCTGTCACATGCATACTCTCTAGCATATGTCCTCATAGTAGCACCATGCATCTGCCTCTTCCGTTGCCTCATACGCCTGAAGGAACGACGCCTAATATGCCCATCATGGACGTAGTGCCAACATGTCAGTCGCGATGGTGAACGAGAACTGCCTCTAACCTGAAGCATCTCCATGCTAAAACTATGGCAAACAATGCTCGAGATCACAAGACTCTCCCACCCGAGAGCAAACCACTGTCTCAAGCAAAGAAGGATACACAACTCCTCACTCTTGCGAGAGTGGTACTCACTCTCTCGCACTTGACGAGGGCATAAGGTGCAAAGTCGATGAGACTCCTTGCCAATGCACCAACATCCTGTCTTGCAGCGTAGAGAATGGGAGCTAAGATGAATGGAGGCAATGGTGCGGATCGCACTCAACGGGATGGGCTCAAGGATGTAAGGATGGGTTCGGTTACCTCATTTGGAGAAGAAGAGAGATTTGTAGTTTGGGGCAATGTGTGTGGTGTAATGGCTGAAGCGACAACCTCCGGATTTCTCCCAAGTTGTGATACATTGGTGTTGTAAGAAGGCCTCATTAACTTGGGAGTCGATAGATGCATCCTTGACCAAGTGACATGCATCCCATCTTCCAAACCATTTCTTGATGTCAAGCATCCACCCCGAACTTAGTATTTTGCTCTTGCATGTCTTTTGGACGTTTTGACTTGCTTCATATGTGATTCTAGGAAGTCGATACAAAGGCCTACGTTGTGTCTTAAGCATGTACTCCACAACCCTTTGCATGTCCAAGACCTCAATGGGAAGCGATCCGGACTCAAGGACTAAGAGCATGTAGGGTGTGTGTGTCTTGACTTGGAGAAAGTTGGTGGGAAAACGCTTTTGGACATTCTCAAACTCTTTCCAAGTAGACTTCCCAATGCTACCACCCCATACGTCCACTCCATAAAGAAGCACCGGTGTCACCAATGTGTTGGAAGTAGGGTTGCAGAGAAACACACACAGCTTAGAGAAGACGAAGGCAGCTCAAGGCACACAATAGAGAGTGTGTTCCTTAGTGTGCAATGGAAAGATAGATAGCCCTAGAGTGATGGGCGTATATACAATGCACAGGGGAAAAAAACCTCCTAAAGAGGGAAAAAATGCCCCGGCGGTCCTAATGTGTTCACACACATCACTACCACATGTATATTGTAACAAATCCCCCATGGAGTGATGCGGTGAACAAAAGCTGGCACATGAGTAAAGGGAAGTGACATGCCTTGAGGACATGATCAGTCCACAAAGGGGAGTAAGCCCAAAGCTTTGAGTGTCGGCTTTCTCATACCAAGCATGAGGAGATTGCTTCAATCCATACAGAGCATCATTACTTGGGTATACAGTAACCATTCAAGAAAGCAGTAACAATGTCTGATTGATGTACACCCAACCAAAATGAGATGCCAATGCACATAGCAAACGCACAAGAGTCATACAACAAGTGGGAGCAAAAGTCTCTTCATAATCTATGCCTTTTTGCTGTGCATAACCCTTTGCAACAAGTCGAGCCTTATGGCAATCGATCTCACCATCCGGCTTGCGTTTTTACTTGTAAACCCACTTTGTACCAATGGCCTTTTTGCCAAGAGTCAAATCACATAAAGCATGTGTCATTTTCTATAAGTGCATCATATTCTGATTGCATGGCAGCCACCCAATTTTCTGAATTCTGTGCTTTATCAAAAGACAGAGGCTCCTCAACATCATGTCACGCAATGTATGCACCAGCCATTTTGGCATACCTCTAGCCTGCTCATTTTCAACCCTTTCCTCATCAAGTACATCATGTACATCTGCATCAGTAATAGGCCGACATGTAACATTTTTGAAAACCCCCATAGGCTGTACATTTGCCTCATTGGAATTCACATTTGTATTTCCACCACTGAAAAGAGGCAACAAAGTGTCATAAATGTCTTGTGAGCTTACATTATTGTCTCTAGTACATGACAACAAGGGCTGAACAGAATCTTCCACAAACACTACATCTCATGAAACCAGAATCTTCCACAAACACTACATCTCATGAAACCAGAATACGCTTTGTTTGCGGATGATACAACCTATAACGTTTGCTTTCAGCACTATAACCAACAAAAATACATTTGACAGCCTTATCATCCAATTTTTTGTGCTGTGTTTGTGGCACCAAAGCATATGCCAAACAGCCAAAAACACGCATGTGCTCAACAGAAGGCTTTCTATCATGCCATGCTTCATATGGAGTAATAGACTGCAAAGCTTTTGTAGGACACCTGTTTAGTACATAAGTGGCACACATGATGGCCTCAAGCCAAAGAGAATGCGGAAAAGCTTGACTTTTGACCATACATCGTGCCATTTCCATAAGTGACCTATTTTTCCTCTCAGCAACACCATTTTGCTGAGGTGTATAAGGCACTGTACATTGCTGTTTTATTCCACGAAATGCATTAAATTCATGAGACATATACTCCCCCCCTCGATCGGAACGGAGGGTGCCCATAGTACATTTCGATACATTTTCAACCATAGCCAGAAATTGTTTGAAGCACATAAAAACTTCGGACTTCGCTTTAAGCGGAAATACCCATGCATTCGTGGAGTAATCATCAATGAAAGTCACGAAGTAAAGGTAATTGCCCAAGGATCTGAGTTTGCATGGGCCCACAAACATCACTATGCACAAGCTGCAACCTGCATGTGGACCGAATTGAACCATCGTTTGGAAACTTAGAACACTGCATATTACCCAAAATACAACCTTCACAAACATGTTTGACAGGTGCTTCAAGAGGCGGCAAAGAAGCAACCATATCAATTTTTTGCAAATGCAGCAAACTGGCAAAATTCAGATGACCAAAACGTGCATGTCAAAGTTTTGCATCTGAAATAGCCCTTGAATTTGCAACTGCATTTGAAAAATTTTGTCCACACTTGTCATACAAAGTGAGCTTATACAGCCCACGGCACAAAAGCCCAGATGCAACAATTTCATCACCAAAACTAAGATTATGAACTCTACATCTGTCATCCATAAATTTGACTACAAGTTCAAGTCTAGCAAGTGCAGATATAGAGACAAAAGATTCTTCTTGATCCCAGGTAAAATAAAGGGCATCAACAAGTGTGAAAGAACTGCCATTTGCAGTAGTAAGCACAATATTTCAACTCCCTAAACCGGATAAGAGGCATTGTTGGCACAAGTGACTGAATTCCCATGAGGAACAGACTCGAGAGAGGTGAACAATTCACGATGTGAGGTAATGTGCTTTGTAGCACCACTTTCATAATACCACACATGTGAATTTGCAGCAACTGACAAGCATGCATGATGGACAACAAGATTGAAAGTGCACTCTGCACTAAAAGCCCACTCTGCATCAACATCAGCAACAAAGTCTCCTTTCACAAAAGACTCAACAATGGTTCACCAATTGTAAAGCTTTGTATGCATTCTAGAGTGGATTCCGAAAACAACATATAGTCAATCATGCTATCACCATTGTTCTTTCTACATGTAAAGTCATAGGTGCCTTGCCATAGAGATACACCATTTGCAATGAGCATTCCAGTACTATTACACATATGTAGAAGTGGCTTTCCATAGTAATCAAGTTCTTTTGCATCATTAGAACTTCGATTATACATGTATGAGTCATCCATCTTCTTGAGACATGGGGCATGTCGGCAAGAGAGAGAGAGAGAGAGAGAGAGAGAGAGAGAGAGAGAGAGAGAGAGAGAGAGAGAGAGAGAGAGAGAGAGAGAGAGAGAGAGAGAGATAGATAGATAGTTCTATTATCGTCCTGGGAGGTCAAATATGACCTATGGGACCAAATGAACATGTCACGTGGTGTGAGTGGAGTTCATAAGTGACTCTCAATGCTCAAAAATGGCTGAAATGAGCGTCGCAATAGAGAGTCCACATCGTGGTTGGGAGAGGAAGGTATGTAGGGAGAGATCATAGCTGAATATATGGGGAAAAGAGGACCTAATGTGGTCAAAAGCTGAGCACTCAAGTAGTGTGTGGTACTCACTGTCTCGCACTTGACGAGGGCATAAGGTCCAAAGTCGATGACACTCCTCGCCAGTGCCCCAACGTCGTGTCTCGCAGCGTAGAGAATGGGAGCTAAGACGAATGGAGGCAATGATGCGGATCGCACTCAACGGGATGGGCTCAAGGATGTAGGAATGGGTTCGGTTACCTCGTTCCGAGAAGAAGAGAGATTTGTAGTTTGGGGCAACGTGTGTGGTGTAATGGCTGAAGCGAGAACCCCCGGATTTCTCCCAAGCCATGATACATTGGCGTTGTAAGAAGGCCTCATTAACTTGGGAGTCGATCGACGCATCCTTGAACAAATGAGATGCATCCCATCTTCCAAACCATTTCTTGATATCAAGCATCCACCCCGAACTTAGTATTTTGCTCTTGCATGTCTTTTGAACCATTTGACTTGCTTCATATGCGATTCTAGGAAGTCGATGCAAAGGGCTACGTTGTGTCTTACGCATGTACTCCACAACCCTTTGCATGCCCAAGACCTCAACGGGAAGCAATCCGGACTCAAGAAGTAAGAGCATGTAGGGTGTTTGTGTCTTGACTTGGAGAAAGTTGGTGAGAAAACGCTTTTGGACATTCTCAAACTCTTTCCAAGTAGACTTCCCGATGCTTCCACCCCACACCTCCACTCCATAAAGAAGCACCGGTGTCACCGATGTGTCAAAGAGGTACTTTTTGAGAGCCCAACACTTGATCTCTCCTGCATTGCACATGTTCTCAAATGCATAATAGGCCCTCTTTCCGGCTTCCAAGCGACGCATTGCACAATCCTTCCATTTATGATTGGATGGAACCTCAAGGCCAAGGTACTTGAAGTGATCTACCACTTCAAGTTTCTCATTGTTATATACAATGCATGGATTTTCATCATTGAGGGTCTTTACAAGCATAACCTTGGTTTTGGATCCATTCAAGATCAGCCCGCTATGTAGGCAAAAGCGTTCCAAGACACTCATAAGCTTTTGTGCATCTTCTATGGTATGTGCCAAGAGCACCACATCATTGGCATAAAGCAAAGGCATGATCACCGCATTTCCAATCTTAACCTCTTCTATGCCTTCTTGCTGCATAAAGTCAAGAACCATGCATTCCAATTCATCAATGAGTAGCCCAAATAGGGTTGGGGAAAGTGGGCATCCTTGTTTGACACCAATAGTGCTTGCAAAAAATTCTGAAATTCCATCTCCCATACGTAATCGACATATCACTTTTTGGTAGATGCGAAAGACTGCATGCATAAATTCTCTCGGCACTTGAAGGCTTTGCATACGTCTCCAAAGATTTCCTCGCGGTACCATGTCAAAAGCTTTCTTGAAATCCACAAAGCAACAATACAACTTTTTTCCTTTCAATCGAGACACTTCCATAAGAACTCGAAGAGTGACAAGGTGATCAATAGTGCTATGATGCTTTCGAAAACTTGCTTGGCCAAGTGCACGTTTGCCATTCTTTTCAGCCCATTCACTTATCTTCATCTCCATGATACATCCAAATAACTTTGCCATTAAAGAACCAACCATTATAGTGCGATAGTTGTTCACATTGTTTACATCTCCTCCTTTGTGCAAAGGTTTGATCCAATTTGCACTCCAACCATGAGGCATGCCATACTGAAGTGCAAGGTTAAACATATCGCATATCCAATATCGTGTTTTCTTGCTTGTCCATTTAATCATTTCAGCCTTCACACCTTGAAGGTCACCTGCCTTGCGAGTAGCAAGTTGAGAGAGAGAGAGAGAGAGAGAGAGAGAGAGAGAGAGAGAGAGAGAGAGAGAGAGAGAGAGAGAGAGAGAGAGAGAGAGAGAGAGACCATCATCCTTGTCACTGCCCACATATCATGTCGTGATGGTAGTACACCACAGCTTTGTGAGATCTAGTTGAAGCACCTCAGAAAGATAAGGTGCAGGTTTTTATTGACATGTTGTAGCCATGTTTGGGACTAACTACCGACACCTGAGAGATCTAGTTGAAGCACCTCAGAAAGATAAGGTGCAGGTTTTTATTGACATGTTGTAGCCATGTTTGGGACTACCTACCGACACCTGAGAGATAGATAGATAGATAGATAGATAGATAGTTCTATTATCGTCCTGGGAGGTCAAATATGACCTATGGGACCAAATGAACATGTCACGTGGTGTGAGTGGAGTTCATAAGTGACTCTCGATGCTCAAAAATGGCTGAAATGAGCGTCGCAATAGAGAGTCCACATCGTGGTTGGGAGAGGAAGGTATGTAGGGAGAGCTCATGGCTGAATATATGGGGAAAAGAGGACCTAATGTGGTCAAAAGCTGAGCACTCAAGTAGTGTGTGGTACTCACTCTCTCGCACTTGACGAGGGCATAAGGTGCAAAGTCGATGACACTCCTCGCCAGTGCCCCAACGTCCTGTCTCGCAGCGTAGAGAATGGGAGCTAAGACGAATGGAGGCAATGGTGCGGATCGCACTCAACGGGATGGGCTCAAGGATGTAGGAAGGGGTTCGGTTACCTCGTTCCGACAAGAAGAGAGATTTGTAGTTTGGGGCAACGTGTGTGGTGTAATGGCTGAAGCGAGAACCTCCAGATTTCTCCCAAGCCATGATACATTGGCGTTGTAAGAAGGCCTCATTAACTTGGGAGTCGATCGACGCATCCTTGACCAAGTGACATGCATCCCATCTTCCAAACCATTTCTTGATATCAAGCATCCACCCCGAACTTAGTATTTTGCTCTTGCATGTCTTTTGAACCTTTTGACTTGCTTCATATGCGATTCTAGGAAGTCGATGCAAAGGGCTACGTTGTGTCTTACGCATGTACTCCACAACCCTTTCCATGCCCAAGACCTCAATGGGAAGCGATCCGGACTCAAGAAGTAAGAGCATGTAGGGTGTTTGTGTCTTGACTTGGAGAAAGTTGGTGAGAAAACGCTTTTGGACATTCTCAAACTCTTTCCAAGTAGACTTCCCGATGCTTCCACCCCACACCTCCACTCCATAAAGAAGCACCGGTGTCACCAATGTGTCAAAGAGGTACTTTTTGAGAGCCTAACACTTGATCTCTCCTGCATTGCACATGTTCTCAAATGCATAATAAGCCCTCTTTCCGGCTTCCAAGCGACGCATTGCACAATCCTTCCATTTATGATTGGATGGAACCTCAAGGCCAAGGTACTTGAAGTGATCTACCACTTCAAGTTTCTCATTGTTGTATACAATGCATGGATTTTCGTCATTGAGGGTCTTTACAAGCATAACCTTGGTTTTGGATCCATTCACGATCAGCCCGCTATGTAGGCAAAAGCGTTCCAAGACACTCATAAGCTTTTGTGCATCTTCTAAGGTATGTGCCAAGAGCACTACATCATCGGCATAAAGCAAAAGCATGATCACCGCATTTCCAATCTTAACCTCTTCTATGCCTTCTTGCTGCATAAAATCAAGAACCATGTATTCCAATTCATCAATGAGTAGCCCAAAGAGGGTTGGGGAAAGTGGGCATCCTTGTTTGACACCAATAGTGCTTGCAAAAAATTCTGAAATTCCATCTCCCATACGTAATCGACATATCACTTTTTGGTAGATGCGAAAGACTGCATGCATAAATTCTCTCGGCACTTGAAGGCTTTGCATACGTCTCCAAAGATTTCCTCGCGGTACCATGTCAAAAGCTTTCTTGAAATCCACAAAGCAACAATACAACTTTTTTCCTTTCAATCGAGACGCTTCCATAAGAACTCGAAGAGTGACAAGGTGATCAATAGTGCTATGATGCTTTCGAAAACTTGCTTGGCCAAGCGCACGTTTGCCATTCTTTTCAGCCCATTCACTTATCTTCATCTCCATGATACATCCAAATAACTTTGCCATCAAAGAACCAACCATTATAGTGCGATAGTTGTTCACATTGTTTACATCTCCTCCTTTGTGCAAAGGTTTGATCCAATTTGCACTCCAATCATGAGGCATGCCATACTGAAGTGCAAGGTTAAACATATCGCATATCCAATATCGTGTTTTCTTGCTTGTCCATTTAATCATTTCAGCCTTGACACCTTGAAGGTCACCTGCCTTGCGAGTAGCAAGTTTCTCAAGCGCGCGGCATACATCTTCAATGGTAAAGAAGGGAGACATAAATGGAAGGGAGCTACAACCCTCCATCTTATCAACATTGGGTTGCTCATAGAGGTTCTTACAATGCATATACATATCCTCAAGAGTCAAGTCACCAAAGCTCTCAACGCGCTTGCCTTTTAGATTTTGCCAAAACTTGCCACATGCATGTGCTTTCTCTTGTGCTAAAAGAAGTTGTTTTTCGACTTCCCACCTTCTCCTCTTCTTTTGAACAAGTGCTTTGTATGTGTGTGAACATTCCAAGTAAACTTCCTTGTCTTTGATTGCATCCAATCTTAGCAAGTGTTTTCGGGCTTGACTACATTCCATGTCAAACCATTTCTTCTTGGTGCTACCCTTCTTAGACCTTTTGCAAGACATGTGTTTTGCCGAAAAGCATTCCTTCGCACAAGAGAAAATTACTTCTTTGAAAACTTTCCACTTGCATTCTAATGTTGGGCTCCCTTGATGCTCTATCATGCTTAACATTTGGTCCACCATATCAGCATATATAAGTGCTCGTTTGAAGTCTAGACGTAGGTACAAATGATTCACATCATGATTGGAGGCTACATGCTCGGGCCGTTTACCACACTTGAGGTCAATACATAACATCCTATGATCCGATTCCGGATTCCATTCACCAAGTGTAAAGCTTTGTATGCATTCTAGAGTGGCTTCTGAGAACAACATATAGTCAATCACGCTAGCACCATTGTGCTTTCTACATGTAAAGTCATTGGTGCCTTGCCATAGAGATGCACCATTTGCAATGAGCATTCCGGTACTATTGCACATATGTAGAAGTGACTTTCCATAGTGATCCACTTCTTTTGCATCATTAGAACTTCGATTATACATGTATGAGTCATCCACTCTTCTTGATACATGCGGCATGTCGACTTGTTGTGTGTCGTGTTGTAACATATTTGTGCGAGCATTCATGTCTCCAAAAACAATGACTTCACCTTGATCCTTGTAATAAGCAATGTCTTCCTCTAGTTCAACAAAGGGCTGATCTCTATCCATATTCAAGCGAGCATAAAAGTTGGAGTCATAGTGAGGAATGTAGCAGCCGGCCACAAACATGACTTGACCATTTGGTGGGCTGATTTTCAGCCATAAGTAGCGTTTATACTTATCTTCTTTGACAATGGAAACATATTTCAAACCCTTTTTGGTCATACATGCTATGCCTCCTTGGCCTCTTCGTTGCTTTGCATTTTTGGCCCACATCAAAGAATGTACATCGTATTTGTCAAATCCAAGAATTTGTTGTGCATCATGCTCCCATGTTTCGACAAGAAGTATCACATCGGAGTCATTGGTAAGCTCATCAATGCCAATTCCCGCATTCCATGGATACCCGTTACAATTCCAAAAGCTTATTCGCAAGCGTGAGTTGGTCTCATAGATCATGTGTCCCTATTTGTTGGGTGGACTTGCATCTTCCTCAAGTGCCTTTTCTTCTTGAGAGAGAGAGAGAGAGAGAGAGAGAGAGAGAGAGAGAGAGAGAGAGATTCCTTGAGATATTCCTTAGTCAGAGAGTTGTGAGGTGCGAGCCTACAATTTTGGGGAGTTGCACTACAAGAGGATCCATGATAATGGCGTTCTCTATGTGTGTGTGTGTGTGTGTGTGTGTGTGTAAATTTGATGCTTGAAGATCGACTATTCATCAAGTCGTACACTACCCACCTCATTAGCTCATGCTTCATATCTAGAGTTGATCCTTGTGCCTTTAAAGAGTCTATAGATAGAGGTAGGCTGATGAAGCTAATGGTGAGGAGGAGGAGGTATTGCTTTAGGGGTCAAATTCACGCCATCACTTTTGCGTGTGTGTATTGTGCCATGCTCTTTGCCTTCCATAATTGTGCACGTTTGATCTCCTAGCTCACGTCCTGCATCGACTTCTTGGCTCACCATCCCTGACCACTCCACATCAGCTTGCTTGAATAAGGGCTTGCCTCTCTCGCTCCCCCCCCCCCCCCCCCCCCCCCCCCCCCCCCGCTCTCTCTCTCTCTCACACACACACACACACACACAACTTCTTGGCCTCCTCTACCATGTATGGATGCCCGTTTAGTTTCATTGGGTTGAAAAGGTGGAGAGAGAAGGAAAGCCTAAAATTTTCTTGTAGAGCCATGTGGCATGCCTGAATTTCGTTCTGTGTAAATAGAATACTATAGAAAGGTGAGTGCCAAATCAAACTCGATTGATCTCCCTCTATAATTGAAGTTTTCAAGTGTAAATTGATGGAAAAGAGAGTTACAGTGGAGATCTTCTCATAAAGCTTGTCATACTTGATTGCAATGCACCTAGCAGAGAGAGCTATGAAAAAAAAACATAGAAACATTGAGTAATGTTTGTGTACCCCATTAGTTGCTACTTGTTGCATTGATAATCAACACTCCAAGTTTTTGTCTCTATCCTATGATTCATGTTTGGATCTACGTACCTCGTTGCATCACCTTTCCCCCCCGATGACAGTGGCATCAAGCCGCTACTGAATGCCCACAATATTGTGTTCTTGCTTTGCAATCATCCACTTCTCATCTACAAAGCCTGTTCTGTTGGTTGATAATTGGTTGTTATAAATTCTTAAGTACGTCTCACATGGGAGGAAGATAGAGTTGATGGGGACAATATATAATTCATCATTCTTACCTCAAAAAAAGAAAAGCAATTTGAGGAGAGAGAGGTTGTCATGTAGAGGCAGCTTCAATATCCAAGAAGAGAAAGAATGGCTTCATTGAGGCAATTATGCTAATTTTTGGCGGAGTTAGGAAGTGAAAGCTTTATTCAAGTTCATTACACAACTCATCCAGCAGAGTTAAACTCTGCCATGCCAATGCGCTCTTAATTGGGAGCACTAAAGCAACCACAATGTAAGAGGGGGAGAAGAAGAGGAGAGAGAGAGAGAGAGAGAGAGAGAGAGAGAGAGAGAGAGAGAGAGAGAGAGAGAGAGAGAGAGAGAGAGAGAGAGAGAGAGAGAGAGAGAGAGAGAGAGAGAGAGATAGATAGATAGATAGATAGATAGATAGATAGATAGTTCTATTATCGTCCTGGGAGGTCAAATATGACCTATGGGACCAAATGAACATGTCACATGGTGTGAGTGGAGTTCATAAGTGACTCTCGATGCTCAAAAATGGCTGAAATGAGCGTCGCAATAGAGAGTCCACATCCTGGTTGGGAGAGGAAGGTATGTAGGGAGAGATCATGGCTGAATATATGGGGAAAAGAGGACCTAATGTGGTCAAAAGCTGAGCACTCAAGTAGTGTGTGGTACTCACTGTCTCGCACTTGATGAGGGTATAAGGTGCAAAGTCGATGAGACTCCTTGCCAGTGCCCCAACGTCCTGTCTCACAGCGTAGAGAATGGGAGCTAAGATGAATGGAGGAAATGGTGCGTATCACACTCAACGGGATGGGCTCAAGGATGTAGGGATGAGTTTGATTACCTTGTTCAGAGAAGAAGAGAGATTTGTAGTTTGGGGCAACGTGTGTGGTGTTACGGTTGAAGCGAGAACCTCCGGATTTCTTCCAAGCCGTGATACATTGGCGTTGTAAAAAGGCCTCATTAACTTGGGAATCGATCAAGAATCCTTTACCAAGTGACATGCATCCCATCTTCCAAACCATTTCTTGATGTCAAGCATCCACCCTGAACTTAGTATTTTGCTCTTGCATGTCTTTTGGAACTTTTGACTTGCTTCATATGTAATTCTAGGAAGTCGATACAAGGGGCTACGTTGTGTCTTAAGCATGTACTCCACAACCCTTTGCATGTCCAAGACCTCAATGGGAAGCGATCTAGACTCAAGGACTAAGAGCATGTAGGGTGTGTGTGTCTTGACTTGGAGAAAGTTGGTGGGAAAACGCTTTTGAACATTCTCAAACTCTTTCCAAGTAGACTTCCCGATGCTTCCACCCCACACCTCCACTCCATAAAAAAGCACCAGTGTCACCAATGTGTAAAAGAGGTACTTTTTGAGAGCCTAACACTTGATCTCTCCTGCATTGCACATGTTCTCAAATGCATAATAGGCCCTCTTTCCGGCTTCCAAGCGACGCATTGCACAATCCTTCCATTTATGATTGGATGGAACCTCAAGGCCAAGGTACTTGAAGTGATCTACCACTTCAAGTTTCTCATTGTTATATACAATGCATGGATTTTCATCATTGAGGGTCTTTACAATCATAACCTTGGTTTTGGATCCATTCAAGATCAGCCCGCTATGTAGGCAAAAGCGTTCCAAGACACTCATAAGCTTTTGTGCATCTTCTAAGGTATGTGCCAAGAGCACTACATCATCGGCATAAAGCAAAGGCATGATCACCGCATTTCCAATCTTAACCTCTTCTATGCCTTCTTGCTGCATAAAGTCAAGAACCATGCATTCCAATTCATCAATGAGTAGCCCAAATAGGGTTGGGGAAAGTGGGCATCCTTGTTTGACACCAATAGTGCTTGCAAAAAATTCTGAAATTCCATCTCCCATACGTAATCGACATATCACTTTTTGGTAGATGCGAAAGACTGCATGCATAAATTCTCTCGGCACTTGAAGGCTTTGTATACGTCTCCAAAGATTTCCTCGCGGTACCATGTCAAAATCTTTTTTGAAATCCACAAAGCAACAATACAACTTTTTTCCTTTCAATCGAGACACTTCCATAAGAACTCGAAGAGTGACAAGGTGATCAATAGTGCTATGATGCTTTCAAAAACTTGCTTGGCCAAGTGCACGTTTGCCATTCTTTTCAGCGCATTCACTTATCTTCATCTTCCTGATACATCCAAATAACTTTTCCATCAAAGAACCAACCATTATAGTGTGATAGTTGTTCACATTGTTTCCATCTCCTCCTTTGTGCAAAGATTTGATCCAATTTGCACTCAATCATGAGAGAGAGAGAGAGAGAGAGAGAGAGAGAGAGAGAGAGAGAGAGAGAGAGAGAGAGAGAGAGAGAGAGAGAGAGAGGTTTTTCATGGGTGGAGTCAACCTCCATTTTTGCAACACTCCCACGCAAAGACCAATGCTCACACTCGACTTTAAAACTCTCATAGCATCATTTATTGGTGGTGCTACTATGGGTGGTACACTCTCAACTTTCCATCATAGGTTATGGTCTCATGGAGAAAGCTCAACATAACCACCATGTGCAAGGTTGATGTTTTATTCATATGCACCCAAGGCACTGGGTCAACATTTGATGTTGCATGATTTGGGCTGGTTGCACTCTCTTCCTTGTTGATTGCAACCACGTCTTTGACGTCATGTGAGTTGTAGCATCACAATTTTTGTAGTTGCACGAAATTTTATGAATAGCCTCCCCTTGTTAGTGTGGCACAATGAGAGCACTTGTTTGTTAAACTTAATGCCTTGGCATTTGGCTATTCATAGGTGCCACACAGAGGCTGAGAGAGAGAGAGAGAGAGAGAGAGAGAGAGAGAGAGAGAGAGAGAGAGAGAGAGAGAGAGAGAGAGAGAGAGAGAGAGGAGAGATAGATAGATTATCATCCTTGTTTCTACTCACATATCATGTTGTGATGGTAGCACACCACAGCTTTGTGAAATCTAGTTGAAGCACCTCAGAAAGATAAGATGCAGGTTTTTCATTGACATGTTGTAGCTATGTTGGGGACTACCACCCCACACCTGAGAGAGAGAGAGAGAGAGAGAGAGAGAGAGAGAGAGAGAGAGAGAGAGAGAGAGAGAGAGAGAGAGAGAGAGAGAGAGAGAGAATGCCATCATCCTTGATCATCAATCTAGGAGATTCCTCTTGTAGTGCAACTCCCCAAAAAATTGTAGGCTTGCACCTCACAACTCTCTGACTAAGGACGTCATCATCCTCGTTCATCAATCTAGGAGATTCCTGTTGTAGTGTAACTCCCCAAAGAATTGTAGGCTCGCACCTCACAACTCTCTGACTAAGGAATCTCTCTCTCTCTCTCTGTGTCATCTGGCATGGTGCATACAATTGACCGTTCTCCCGAGTGAGAAGCTCCTTGCTTCCCCACTCTATGTGCTCCATAAACCATAACTCCGGACATGCCAAAGTGGGTTTTGAAGAAATCTTTGATAACAATGGCAAGAGAAGGAGGTGTCTCTAGCTTCTCTTTGGGAATTCCACGAATAACAATGTTCTTGGAACGTCGCTTCCAATCCTTCAACTCCTCCACATCCACATTCTCCACATTCTTTGTTTGAACCATATCTTGCATGATTGAGGAATTAGAAACCACATTCCTACCACATATATCATCCCAAGACTTGTTTGTGCACACATTTTTTATGTTGCATACATCCCGGCTCATGGTGTCAAATTTCTCCTCTTTCAATACATGATCATGCTCTACTTTGATCATCGGCTCCTTCAAAGCATTCAAGTCCACAAGAGAGCGTTTACATTCCTTGAATTCCTCTTCAAGTTGCATCAAACATGTTGTTTGCATCACCAGTGTCCTCTTGAGATTCTCATTCTCAACCACAAGTACCCTTAGTGTGCCATTCTCCATTGCAATTGCTCGTAAGTCTTCGCCTTGTTTGTTTACGGTCTCTTGTAATGATACCAAATATGCCATGATCATGGTTTTTGATGTCGTTGGTTGGGTGGTTGTGTTGCTATCTCCACACTTAGGAGATTTTGGATCATTTTCCACAATGGTTGTGGACCTTGTTGAAGAAGAAGAACCCTTGCGAGTGCCGGAAGACATTGTATGTAAAATAAGAGATGAGAATCATTTTTTTTGAAAGTGTTCACTTTGGAAATTCTGTTACAAAATTGCCTTCCATAACTCTGAAAATTTCTATCTTTACATCAATGCATATAGGGCTTCGTGCTCTTTGATCGAGGCTATAGATCACCCAAATTGGAGTTCGGATGAAGAAGTTATGATCAAAAGAGTGAACTGCTGTCTACTAGGTCAAAAAACAACTATGAATGCTTGCACAAAAACATTGCAACATGATACTCAACAATTTGATCTGCCATACATTTCAAGGGAGTTGGAGGAAGTTCACTTGTATGATCGTTGTTCGATGGATGAGAAAGAGCCGGATCACTATGGAAAGTTACTTTACATATGTGTAATAGCATGGGTATGCTCATTGCCAATGGTGTATCTTTGTGGAGTGGAACCAATGGATTTACATGTAGGAACATAATGGGGACAGTGTGATTGACTATATGCTACTCTCCCAAGCCATCATGTATCACATAAAGAGTTTTATGTTTGGCCAATGGACCCCGGAATCCGACCAACGCACCTTATGTATTGACCTTTCATGTGGAGAAGCAACTAAGCATGATAATCTCAACCAAAGAAAAGAGAAATTATCACTACGTATGGATTTCAAACGGGCACCAATGTACATTGAAATGGTTGAGCAAAAATTATGGATGAAGAAGCTTCAATATGATGCATCATTGTAAACTAAATGGGAAGTTTTCAAGAAAGTTATTTGTTCTTGTGCCAAAGAATGCTTTGCTATAAAGCATCTCCATACTATCAACAAAGATAGATCACACAAAAGGTGGTCTGATAAAGAACATCAAGATGCTCGAAAGTCCTTGATAGCTTGTTGCAAATATGGACAAAGACAACTATCAAAGTCATTTGCATACATATAAGGCATTGATTCAAAAGAAGAGAAGAAGATGGGAATTAAAGCAACAACATTTTCAAGTCCAAGAAAAGGCACATGCATGTGGAAGATTTTGGAGAAACTTGAGGGGCAAGCAGGTTGAGAAATTTGGTAACTTGAGTCTTGTGAATATGTACACACATTGTAGGCAACTATATGAGCAAGCAAATGCTAAAGAAATGCCATTTTATGGTTCACTCCCATGTATGCCCTCTTTTTTTACTGTTGAGGATGTATGGGGTGGGCTTGAAAAGTTGTTCACTCGCAAAGCGGGAGATCTTCAAGGTATCAAGCCGGAGATGATCAAATAGATGGGAGATTTACCCATGAGTGGATGTGTGATATGTTCAACCTTGCGCTTCAACATGGTATGCCTTATGATTGGAGTACTAATTGGGTTAAGCCTTTGCATAAAAGAGGGGATGTAAAGAATGTAAACAACTACCGGACTATAATGATTGGGTCTCTTATAACAAAGTTGTTTGGGTACATAATGTAAATGAAATTGAGTGATTGGGTTGAAGAGAATGACAAGCGTGCAAAAGGACAAGCGGGTTTTTGTTGATGCCATAGCACCATTGATAATCTTGTCACTCTTTGTGTTCTCATGGAGGAAAGTCGATTGAAAGGCAAGCGATTGTATTGTTGTTTTGTGGACTTTAAGAAAGCCTTTGATATGATTCCACGTACCAATTTGTGGAGAAGGATGGAAGAAATCCAAGTGCCAAGTGAGTTTATGCTTGCGGTTTCTCGAATCTATGAGAAGGTGATTTGTCAATTGCTCATGGGAAGATAAATTTTAGAAATTTTTGGAAGCACTATTGGGGTTGCACAAGGATGTCCATTGTCAGCAAATCTCTTTGGTCTATGCATCGATCAATTGGAACAAATGGTACTTGAATTTATGCAAGAAGAAGGCATTGAAGATGTCACTATTTGCAATGCGGTAATCATGCTTTTGTTGTATGCGGATGATGTAGTGCTTCTAGCACACACTTTAGAAGATGCACAAAAGCTTATGGTTGTCCTTGAGAACTTTTGCTTGCATAGTGGATTGATTGTTGTGAATGAATCCAAAACAAAGGTTATGCTTGTGAAAACCAACCATAAGCAGAAGCCATGCATTGTGTACAACAATGAGACACTTGAAGTTGTTGAGAGCTTTAAGTACCTTGGCCTTGAGGTTCCGTCCAATCACAAGTGGCATAAATGTGCTATGTGTCGTTTGGAAGTGGGAAAGGGAGCATATTATGCATTTGAGAACATGTGTAATGCGAGAAACATCAAGTGTTGGGTTCTCAAGAAGTATCTTTTTGATGCATTGGTGACATCGGTTCTTCGTTATGGAGTTGAAGTGTGGGGCGAGAGCATCTCAAAGTCTACTTGGAAAGATTTTGAGAATGTCCAAAAGTATTTTCTTACAAGCTTTCTCCAAGTGAAGACACAAACACCATATATGCTCCTACTTCTTGAGTTGGGTTGTCTTCCAATTGAGGTTATGGACATGGAAAGGGTTGTGGAGTATATGATAAAGATGCATCAAAACCCCTCACATCGACTTCCTACAATTGCATGGGAAGCAAGCAAAAAAGTTCAAAAGACGCATAAAAGCAAGATCTTGAGCACGGATGGATGCAAGACATAGAGAAGTGGTTTGGGAGATGGGATGCATTACACTTGCTATATGATGCTTCAATTGACTCCCAAGTGAACGAAGCTTTTCTACAACGCCAATGTGTTACGGCTTGGGAGAAATACGATGGGTCACGCTTCATACATTACACCACCCATATTGCCCCCAACTACAAGACCATGTTCTTCACTAAAAGAGGAAACCGTACTCACACTTACATGCTTGAGCCTATCCCCTTGTGGATGATACGCACTATCGCAGCCATTTGGCTTAGCTCCCATTTCCTTCGATGTGAGATAGGGCATTGGGGCAATGGAGAAGAGTCAAATCAATTGTGCACATTATGCTCACTACAAGTTCGAGAATCTGAGTACCACACACTACTAGAGTGCTCATCTTCTGGTCACATCCGAACTTGCTTCTCTCACATTTTCAGCCATAACTTAGATCTATACACTTTCCTCTCCCGGCCAAAGTGTGGGCTCTCCATTGTGACTCTCATCACCATTTGGAGCATCGAGAGTCACTCATCAGCCATACATATACTACATCACATGTAACTTTGGTCCCATAGGTCATATTTGACCCCTGAGGAAGATAATAAAATTTGTCTCTCTCTCTCTCTCTCTCAGGTGTGGACAAGTAGTCCCCAACATAGCTATAACATGTCAATTAAAAACCTGCACCTTATCTTTCTGAGGTGCTTCAACTAGACATCACAAAGCTGTGGTGTGCTACAAGCGGGTTCAAAATTTTGGTAGCTTGAGCCTTGTGGATATGTACACACATTGTAGGCATATATATGAGCAAGAGAATGCTGAAAAATACCATTCTATGGTTCACTCTCATGTATGTCCTTTTTTTTTTTACTATTGAAGATGTATGTGGTGGGCTTGAAAAGTTGGCCACTCCGCGAAGCGAGCGATCTTCAAGGTATCAAGCTAGAGATGATCAAATCGAGGGAGAATTTACCCATGAGTGGATGTGTGATATGTTCAACCTTGCACTTCAACATGGTATGCCTGATGATTGGAGTACTAATTGGGTTAAGCCTTTGCATAAAGGAGGGGATGTAAAGAATGTAAACAACTACTGGACTATAATGATTGAATCTCTTATGGAAAAGTTGTTTGGGTGCATAATGGAGATGAAATTGAGTGATTGGGCTGAAGAGAATGACAAGCGTGCAAAAGGACAAGCGGGTTTTTGTTGATGCAATAGCACCATTGATCATCTTGTCACTCTTCGTGTTCTCATGGAGAAAAGTCGGTTGAAAAAGCGGTTGTATTGTTGTTTTGTGGACTTTAAGAAAGCCTTTGATATGATTCCACGTAACAATTTGTGGAGAAGGATGGAAGAACTCCAAGTGCCAAGTGAGTTTATGCTTGCGGTTTCTCGAATCTATGAGAAGGTGATTTTTCAATTGCGCACAATGATGCCATAGCACCATTGATCATCTTGTCACTCTTTGTGTTCTCATGGAGAAAAGTCGTTTGAAAAAGCAATTGTATTGTTGTTTTGTGGAGTTTAAGAAAGCCTTTGATATGATTCCACGTAGCAATTTGTGGAGAAGGATGGAAGAACTCCAAGTGCCAAACGAGTTTATGCTTGCGGTTTCTCGAATCTATGAGAAGGTGATTTGTCAATTGCGCACAAGAAGAGAAATTTCAATTTTTTTTGTAAGAACTATTGGGGTTAAACAAGGATGTCCGTTGTCACCAACTCTCTTTGGTCTATGTATTGATCAATTGGAACAATGGTACTTGACTTTATGCAAGAAGAAGGCATTGAAGAGGTCACTATTTGCGATGTGGTAATCATGCTTTTGTTGTATGCGGATGATGTAGTGCTTCTAGCACACACTTTAGAAGATGGAAAAAAGCTTATGGTTGTCCTTGAGAACTTTTCTTGCATAATGGGTTGATTGTGAATGAATCCAAAACAAAGGTTATGCTTGTGAAAACCAACCATAAGGAGAAGCCATGCGTTGTGTACAACAATGAGACACTTGAAGTTGTTGAGAGCTTTAAGTACCTTGGCCTTGAGGTTTCGTCCAATCACAAGTGGCATCAATGTGTTATGCGTCGCTTGGAAGCAGGAAAGAGAGCAGATTATGCATTTGAGAACATGTGTAATGCGAGAAACATCAAGTGTTGGGTTCTCAAGAAGTATCTTTTTGATGCATTGGTGACATCGGTTCTTCGTTATGGAGTTGAAGTGTGGGGCGGGAGCATCTCAAAGTCTACTAGGAAAGAGTTTGAGAATGTCAAGAAGCGTTTTCTTACAAATTTTCTCCAAGTTAAGACACAAACACCATCTACGCTCCTACTTTTGAGTCGGGATCTTTTCCAATTGAGGATATGGGCATGGAAAGGGTTGTGGAGTACATGATAAAGATGCATCAAAACCCCTCACATCGACTTCCTACAATTGCATGGGAAGCAAACAAAAAAGTTCAAAAGACGCATAAAAGCAAGATCTTGAGCACGGGATGGATGCAAGACATAAAGAAGTGGTTTGGGAGATGGAATGCATTACACTTGCTACATGATGCTTCAATTGAATCCCAAGTGAATGAAGCTTTTCTAGAACGCCAATGTATTATGGCTTGGCAGAAATCCGGTGGGTTACGCTTCATACATTACACCACCCATATTGCCCCCAACTACAAAACCATGTACTTCGCTGAAAGAGGAAACCATACTCACACTTACATCCATGAGCCTATCCCCTTGTCGGCGATACACACTATCGCAGCCATTCGGCTTAGCTGGGGACTACTTGCCCACACTTGAGAGAGAGAGAGAGAGAGAGAGAGAGAGAGAGAGAGAGAGAGAGAGAGAGAGAGAGAGAGAGAGAGAGAGAGAGAGAGAGATTTCTTAGTCAGAGAGTTGTGAGGTGCTAGCCTACAATTTTTTGGGGAGCTGCGCTACAAGAGGAATCTCCTAGATTGATGATCGAGGATGATGGCATTCGATTTCTTAGTCAGAGAGTTGAGAGGTCAAGCCTACAATTTTTTGGGGAGTTGCACTACAAGATGAATCTCCTAGATTGATGATCGAAGATGATGTTGTTCTGTGTGTGTGTGTGTGTGTGTGCGTGTGTGAATTCGATGCTTGAAGATCGACTATTCATCAACTCGTGCACTACCCACCTCATTAGCTCATGCTTCATATCTAGAGTTGACCCTTGTGCCTTTAAAGAGTCTATAGATAGAGGTAGGCTGATCAAGCTAATGGTGAGGAGGAAGAGGTTTTGCTTTAGGGGTCGATAACTTCACGCCATCACTCTTGCATGTGTGTGTTGTGCCATGCTCTTTGCCTTACATAACTATGCATGTTTGGTCTCCTAGCTCACGTCCTGCGCATTGACTTCTTGGCTCACCATCCCCGACCACTCCACGTCAGCTTGCTTGAATAAGGGCTTGCCTCTCTCACTCTCCCTCTCTCTCTCTCTCTCTCTCTCTCTCTCACACACACACACACACACACACACACACACACACACACACACACACACACACACACACACACACACACACACACACACACACACACACACACACACACACACACACACAACTTCTTGGCCTCCTCTAGTATGTATCGGTGCTGCTTTAGTTTCATTGGGTTGAAAAGGTGGAGAGAGAAGGAGAGCCTAAAATTCTCTTGTAGAGCCACATGGCATGCCTGAATTTTGTTCTTAGTAATAGAGTACTATAGAATGGTGAGTGCCAAATTAAGCTCGATTGATCTCCCTCTATAATTGAAGTTTTCAAGTGTGAATTGATGGAAAAGAAAGTTAAAGTGGAGATCTTCTCATAAAGCTTGTCATTGTTGATTGCGATGCACCTAACAAAGAGAGCTATTAAAAAAAAACATAGAAACATTGAGTAAAGTTTGTGTACCCCATTAGTTTCTACTGGTCACATTGATAATCAACACTCCAAGTTTTTGTCTCTATTGTATGATTCATATTTGGAGCTACGTACCTCATTGCATCACCTTTCCCCCCCATGACAGTGGCATCAAGCCGCTACTCAATGCCCACAATTTGTGTTCTCGCTTTGAGATCATCCACTACTCATCTACAAAGCCCATTCTGTTGGTTGATAATTGGTCCCTATAATTTCTTAAGTATGTTTCAGACGGGAGGAAGGAAAAGTTGATGGGGACAATATATAATTCATCATTATTACTTCAAATAAAAAATAGTCGCAATTTGAGGAGAGAGAGGTTGTCATGTAGAGACAACTTCAACATGCAAGAAGAGAGGTAATGGCTTCATTGAGGCAATTGTGCCAATTTTGGTGGAGTTAGGAAGTGAAAGCTTTATTCAAGTTTGTTAGAGAGCTCATCTAAGAGAGTTAAACTCTGCCACGCAAATGTGCTGTTAGTTGGGAGCACTAAAGCAACCACAATGTAAGAGGGGGAGAAGAAGAGAGAGAGAGAGAGAGAGAGAGAGAGAGAGAGAGAGAGAGAGAGAGAGAGAGAGAGGGAGAGAGTAGGCCATTGTAGATATCCTCATGTCACAATCCCCTAATGAATCATCAAGAAATTGATTATTATTGAAGCGCTCATTTGGATTACAACGAGAATTCATATGCTTCAAGCGACTAATAAAGTCTCTCACCAACTCTCCTTCCTCTCGTTGGGCTTTTTGGAGCTGAGAGGCTACACCCCAAAGCACTCCCTCTCACATGTATTCTTTCAAGAACAGTCTCCTAAGAGTACGGTAAATCGTTTTTTCTTCCGCCCTTAGGGTTCTATACCAATCCCCAGCCTTCCCACTTAAGGTTAGGCTTAAAGCATTGCTCTTATGCAGGTCATTGTGTTATCCTAGAGAATCGCATATTTGTTCATACACTTTGATATGCTTTCTCACATCCCCGTCTCCGGTAAAGTGTGATCTTGGCTATTTGTACTGCCTTACTTCTAGGCTCTCTATCAGGCATGTTACGCATATTCTCAGCGATAGATCGACTGATAGCTTGAGCAAATGTTGCCAAGTCACCTAACTGAGGAGGAACCATGGGTGGAGGTGCTCCAGAGACTACATGTGGAATGGGTATTGGCATTGGGCTCGGCGCATAGGAAGCCCTTGGGTTCCATGTTTGGTATGGTGTTGTGCCATGTGGCGGTCCAAACTTCATATGTGTGGCCCTAGGCATAGCAGACGTCGGATGTGACATGCTAATGCTAGCCGGTATGGCCCCATGGAAATAAGAGCTTGGGTGTTGTGGTTGTGGAGCATAGGTAGTTGAAACAATGGGAGGGGTAGGGACTACATGAGTACGAGGACCCATGGGTGTATACGATTGGTACACACTTGTAGGTACTATTGCAGGCATTGAGCTACCACGTAGCGGTGGTTTACTAACAAATGAGGTCCATGGCGTGTTTCTTGGCATGCCCATCATTGGGGTAGACATGGTAGCCGTGGTGTAATCAAGGGAAAGATGAGCTAGACTTGGAAAAGTAAAGCTGGTGGGCTCAGATTGCACTGAGACCCCTGGCAAAAAAACATATGGGGGGATCCATCGGACTTACCGAGGGAGTCTCCATTTGCGATAAGGTCGGTTGTTTAGCCTTCTCTCTATCCAAGAATCTCATGAGACCCGTTGAAGGCATGTGGATCCCCTTGTTCTGTCTCTCTAGCTCAATAACCCCATGGATGACCTCACAAAATCTTTGTTGTTGATCCTCCACACACTAGTAGCACCCATTGTGGATTGTAGGACATCTAACCAACCCATGTGATAGGTGTGACCTATGTATAGGTCGGTTATGGTTTTTGTTTGTAGTTCGTACTCCCAGTTCTCATTTAGGAACGCTCCATCTAGGCTTGAGGTTCTAGGGGTGTCTTTTGAACTAGATGCAATGTGGCTCTCTATGGGTTGACCCTTAGAGGTCGCTAATTTAGGAGCACTCGATTTCTCTCATAGCAATGATATTGACATAGGAGCTTTTTCTTTTAACTCTCTTCGTTGCTCCGCCTTGCGTAAGCTCTCGATTTCCTTTTCCCTAGCCGCAATGATATATCACTCAACCTCTTGCACTTCGGCAAGGCTTCTACCATCTGGTAATATAACCTCGGAGGCGAATAGCTCTAAAGAGTCAGGGGATGCATTGAATAAAGTATTCACGTGCACACTCTCTAAGGGCATAGGGTCTATGTTGGTCATGAATGGCGAATTTACTTCCCCACCCCCCTCATTTACATCATTAGCTCCATGTTTGGAGGGAGTGGCTCTACTAAAGGTTTCCTTCAAGTGGCTAAGCACGCTTGGCGCGGACCTTGGGCCCATGGCATGCATGTCTTGGCTTGAGCTATCAAGATTAGGCCTTGGGAAACCCTCCATGACGTTGTAGTCAGAGGAAGAGTCACTAGCCACTATGTTTGGGTCTTGGTTTGTACTACCTTGGGTCCCCGCCGAAGGCTCGGAACCTAAGGTAGGTGGATAATGAGAATTCGCGTAAGTCGAAATTATCTCTAGTTGCTCCGTCTCTAGCACATGACCAGGGCGCAGATGCATGTGCCTTTGGCACCCTACAAGCGTCGGCGAATAACGTCGAAGGTTAACTGCTTACTTTTTTAGGCGTCCGTTTTCACTCGTTTTTTGATGTTTTTTAATGATTGCTTTTTTGATTAAAGTGTGTGATAGCTCGAAACGAGCGTATCACTCAGAGGATCGCGGCGTGCTTTATAGCACAACGTTTGGTCACCTGAAGCTCCATTGGTCCTCAAAAAGGTCGAATTTTAGCTATGTTTGAGGCTAAAATACATAATTTTAAAGGGCGACTGAGACCTGAGCCTAAGCGTGAGCTTGGGCTTGGGTCTAGGGGATATTTCCGATCCCGATCCTCCCTTTAAATTTTTTTTTAAATTTTAAATATTTTTTTTGCGGATAAGGTCGCCGCGGTCGTGATGTGTGCGCGAGCACACACACATCTAACCTTCCTACTTACCACTAATACAACTACTGTTACACACTAACACACTACTATAACAACTCACTAGCTAACAGAACTACTTACTGTACTTTACACATAACTAACATTATGGATCTACAACCTTAATACTAACACCTTATCACAGAGAAAACACAGTACCTTTCAAAACCTTATTAACAAAGAAAACACAGTACCTTTCAATTCCTTATTAAGAGCTGCAAAACAGAATCCTTCTCAACACACACACCTTCCTTCTCTACCTTTCCTACAATTGAAATTGCACCACAAAGAAGCACAGAGTGCCATTCAAGCTTAGTGTTTGGCATTCCCCGACAGCGGCGCCAAAAATGTGCGCGTCCGTCGCATGTGTCAATGCAAGGGACTTGCCGATACACTGTGTCCGAGCCAGAAATGGCTCCAAGCACGCAACTAGCCTAAACTAGTAAGCTTAAAGATGGCGATGGTGTGTGTCGTGGAGGATTCCTCATTGCGAAGAAGAAGGAGACGCCGTTGCGCCGCACACACTCACACACAAGGAGATGAAGAAGAAGAAGATGGAGATGGAGCAAGAGCACTCTTCAATTGCACAAATGAGAGAATGAGTGAATTTTAGGTTTAGTTGACTTTATATGAGCTCGCCCCATTCACACTTGGGCGCCCATGCTTAGCCAACTAACCCTTGAATGTTCAAGTTAGAGTGCGCCTCTCATCGGTGATCACTCTTACCCTTTTCCTATTGGACCGACAAGCCCGGTACCTGACTCTACCAAATAAAATAGTATGGTGTCCGTCGTAGGTGATAGGAATGTGCGTGAGGGTTAATAACATTGATATGATTGGGAGTAAGTTGAGTGACGTTGATAGAGTGAAGAACTCTCAACTCCCAATCCATCGCGGCCTTCCACTGCTCATCCACCTCTTGTGTGATATTTTCTTTCAGTGCATCTTCTTCAGCTTTTGATAGCTGGACCATGGGCAATGTGTCTGCATTTGTAATGTTTATCTAAAAATCCTCCTCACCACTCAGCTCTGAAGTGCCTGCCTCTTCCTACGTTTTCGACTTTCATTCTCTCAGGAGCTGGTTAAGTCTTTTGAGCTCAGCTATTTCTTTTAGGAGCTCTTCTTCTCTTTGGACCCGCATCAAAGCCAGGTCCCTGCACTGAGATTGCTCCAACTTTAACTCCAGCTACTTGAGGTCCTTGTTCTTCTTCTCCAATGCTATATAGACCTCATGTGTTCCTTTGATTGAGGCCACGACTGGATTCTCTCTTATTTGCCGTCTGAAGATTGCCTGATCATTTATTCTCTATTCGGAGTATTGTAAAGAAGCATTTGCGACATCCAATTGCACATGATTTTTTTGAGCTGACAGGGTTGTCGTTAGAAGTTCATTTGTAACTTTTGTCAGCTATTCGTCTTTCACTTTGCAAGCATCTGATAACTTTGTGAGCAGATTACCTAGCTCTTCCATCTCTTTCTGCTGTCGATCTTTGGCTAGCTGATGTTGTTAAGCTTCGTCTTTCATTTCCTGCACTTGCCTCTGAAGATCGATGATGACGTTCATTCTGTCTCGTAACTCTCCTTGGAGAGTGTCAATCGCCATCTCGAGTTCTTTAGCCTTTGAGCTGCGGCTAAGTGTTGCTGATTGGAGTCTCTCCATCATATCTTGCATTTGCCTTTCATATTCGTTTACTTGCAGGATTACCTTGTCATTAGACTGCTAGTCCTCCTGTCTTGCTAGCTAAGTTGATGTGCCTACAGCCTCATGTGTGTCTTTTGGTTGTGTCGTAGCAGCTGGTTCTTCTTGCGTGGAGGTAGAGGGTTGGTCTTCTTCTTCTTTGTCATCCTGAGGCTTTGTGGATGCCTCATCCATTTCATGCTGTGTGGAAGTAGAGGGTGTTTGCTCAGAATTTGTGGTCTCTTTTGGTGCAGGACTCACTTCCTTTTCTCGCTCAGGTTCTTTCTCTTGTTGCTGCTCTTGTGTAGCAGTAGCCTCTTGTGCAGTGGTAGCCTCTTGTGCAAATTCATCTGTCTTTTGCTGTTTAGGCTCTTGTGTAGCTTCGGTGGCTTTCTCTTGCTCCAACTCTGCTTCTTTTGACTCATTTTGTCTCTTTGGTGGTGTCTTTACCTGTAGGTGATGGTGGTGGGCTTGGCATAAGATTTTCTTGCTGTTCAGTAGACGGTGAAGTGGGTCGTGTGCTTCTTTCCTAGCCGTTTCCTCGGCTTGTCTCTGTTCCTCCACCTCTTTTGCCTTCCTTGCCTCTTCTTGGGCTTCCTTCAGCTTGAGGGCTTCTGCTTCTTGGTACATTTTTTTGAAAGATTCTGTTGGATCTTTAGCTTCCTTTTTAGTGTGATGCTTTGTCCTTGGGCCTTTAAGTCCACTAGGCACCCATTTCACTGGGTCCCTCCCTTGTGCTTGTCAATTGCACTAGTAAGCATGTTTTTCTCTTTCAAAACGAGCTTGTTTTTGCATGGGCTCTTCTTGGTGGGGGGCCACAACTTTTCTCTTCATCTTCTCTCTTCTTGCCCTCTTTTCCTCATTATCAGAGCTCTCGCTGCTGTGCCTTTCCGGTGAGCTTTCAACCGACTCTTCATCATATCTGTAGGCTCTCTTTGCTGATCTTGTAGCTCTAGGAGGTGGTCGTGCTGCCAATATCATGTGTTTTGGTCAGGGGCAGGTGGTAGGTTGTCGGCCGTGCCGATGGCATGGTACGCAATCCTTGTCAAGACTTCTGGTGCATCCAAGTAAGTGATCTTCCATTCTTTCTTTGTGCCCTTCAGAGTGATCAGGACGTACTGGGCATGGTCCGCCGGTTGCCTGGTTGTTGACTTGAGAACTTGTGTGAAAGTGGTGGCAACCGCGTGATTTGGCGTGGTGTACCTTGGTGGCCTTTTTGCCAAGAAGTGGAAGTGCTGGTGGTATAACCGGGCTGGCTCTTCCACTTGTTTGCGAACTAAATCTACAAAGGTGTCCGCGGCGGTTGCTTTGGTGAATGTACCTGCCGTTTTCCTATCCCTTTCTCTCATGGTCATTCCTTCTGTGGGCAGTCTGAGTGCTTCTGCCACTATATCTTTGGTTATTACCACTTCGACCTTATTTCCCTGCGTGTCAGAAATTTGTGCGGTTCCATCCTCTTTAATTGTGGATAAAAGCTCGTAAGCTTTCTGAAAATACACTCCGCAAGGCTCTTGTTCATAGAAATCTCTGAGTCCTAGCCTGCGGTTGGCTTCTTTGGTCTCAAGCTCCGCGGAAACATCATATACTTTTTTGGGTAGGAGTGGCAATTCCACCTGATGTCCCTCTTCACTCTTGAATCTGCCGATGAAGACCGTGGTATGATGCTCTTCTAGTTGTTCTTTGGACAGATAAGCTGCCTTGGCGGCTTTGACTGAATCTAGATTCAATTGATATGCGGACAATTCCTGTAACTTTTCCTTCTGGTTGAGCTTTTTCTTTGCCCTCTCTGCTGCTTGCATGGCTCCTGTTCAGTGAATAGAGTGCAAAGTTAGCAGATTTGTCAGAATTTTCTCTGAAATGTCCTTTAGGCTGAATGTTGACAATTTTGGTCCAATTTGCTTCAAATCAATTTTTGAACAAGCATAGATGCATAAAAACATGCAAGGAATAAAACTGTAAAGTCAAAACAAATTTTTGCAACCAAAGTAAATAATCGCGATTATTTACAGCTGAGTATTTTTTTCAACTTTTTGCAAACTTGTCTTCATAGGCTTGAAGTATATACCAAATGCATACTCTGAGTGAAATATGGGCTCATTTGGATGCATAGGGTGAAAATGGTAACAGATTTTGGCTTTAGGTCTCTAAAACAGTAGATATAAAGGAAATTTGAGATTTTGAGCTCCAAATTGGTTCAAACTTGGCTAATGGGCTTAACACATCATACACTTTGAATTTATGATGGCAAAATATCAAAACTCCTCCAATTTGGCTAGAAAGTAAATAATGGCGATTATTAACTTTTCTACCAAAATCAACATTTTTTGGTACGAATTGGTTCTAGGCATTGTATAGACCCTGTGTATGAGATATAAAGTGATTTGGATCAAGAAATGTTGTCAATAACCCAAAAATTGGATTGCAAAGACTTCTTTGCGTTTTCTGGCAATTTTCCAAGTTATAGGTGCTCGTTTTGGCTCATACTTGATTTTTGGCATGTAATAGGTGTGTACACATGATAGGTGAGGTGATGTAACAATTTCCAAGCAAAAATGATGCAAAAGTAAATAATCACAATTATTTACAACAGTGACAATTTTTTTGCAAAACTTACAAATTTTGACCTAGACACATTCTATACACCTAAAACAAGTCCTAAATTGAATTTGGTCAAGTTTGGTCATGCCGGCATCACTTTGTGCTTTGTCGACTTTGAAATCACCGTTTTTTGTGACTACACTGGTTGTTAGATTGGTCAGTCAACTTTGAGGCTTTGGACTTGTCTGCAACATAGTCGTGAAGCAACTCATCCAATTCTGGCTCATTTGGAGTCAGTTTGACCCTGTATGTCGAATTTGACGCTTTGTGTCCTTCAAACCGTTTTTTGCTTTTTGAGGGATTTGCTTGATTGATTTCACTAAACCAATCATATACATTGTATATGAACCTTGTAGTCAAGCTGTCTGTGGAGTGGGGATCGGAATTTCGGTATCCGCCAAAAACCTAGCTTTTCTATTGGGGACCCCCTTGATCCCTGTCGAATGGTCAAATGATGGTATAGAAAGGTTCTATTATGTTAGGGTATGCTACAGTTCAAATCCCATCTGATTTGGTGGAGCTGACATGCCGCTATGGTCAATTTTTGGTCGTAGGTCTTCATGCACTGCTCGATTTCTAGGGTTTTTTCTAGGGGTTTAGACTAACTACCGGCCGTACAAAATAGATCATTGACGAGTAAAGAACTTACCCCTCATGTCTCGTGTGAGACGACACTGAAAATGGGCAACTATGGACTCCGAAAAAGACGCGCGAAAGAGGTCGAAAGCTCTCTCTACAAAGGCTGCAAGTGGAAATGAGGTGGTTTTAGCCTACCTTGGATATCGATACCCGGATTTCCCGAACCAATTTTCCTAAAATTCTCCTGTTAGTTCTACTAGGCCGTGAAATCTATGTTAGACTCAAAAATTTCCTTGATCGGATTTCTGTAGCTCATTCTGCAAGAATTTTGCAAAAGTAGGCCTGGCCGCCTAATTTAGGCTTCCCGCTTCCATCTTCTGATTTCATTGAAAATTTTTGTGCTTGTCGCCTTGTCTTTTTGATCACCATCGTGTCTTTCGTTTTTTCATCTAAGCTTCCTTGCTATTTATTATTAATTTTTGACCAGTTTATTTAAAAAAATCAAAGAAAATAGCAAAATGTTAAAAAAAGTAAAGTGAAAATCCAATAATTAAGAAAATCCATTGAAAAATACAACTTTATTATTTTTTGTTGGATTTTCCTATTTTTAAGTCTCATTATCAATAAAAATGAAGAAAAATACCCAAAAAGGACTATTTTGTAGCATTCATTGGTTAGTGGCAAATTGTATTTATTTAAACGACATCCACTAATCCAATTAGCCATTGGTTCACCATCTAGGGAGGACAATTTTATTGCTCCACTTAGAGATACATCTTCAATGATAAACGGTCCGTTTCTCTTTTTCTTAAACTTGGGAATGTGTTGCTTAAGGGAATAGACTAAAACTAAGTCCCCTTTCTTGAAGGTTTTTGTGATTAAGTGGGAATCAAAAAACTGTTTTTGTTTCCGCGTTTGTGCATAGATGTGAGCTACAACAGTTAGCCTTTGCTCATCTAGCTTTTCCAAATCTTCAAGTCTTTCTGACAATTCATGTCCAGTCCACTCAAAATTTTGTGCTACCCTTAATGTCGGCAATAGAAATTCTATTGGCAGTATGGCATCAAGACCATAAACAAGGTTAAAGGGTGTAGCATTTAAAGATGTTTTTAATAAAAATTAATAAGCCCATAGAGCTGCATGGAGATTCATTTCCCAGTCTGTTCTTCCTGAACTAACCACTTTAGTCAGCACCGAGCTAAGAATTTTATTCGTATGCTCAGCTTGTCCGTTTGCTTGTGGGTGATAGGGAGTTGATTTGTTATGTATAACCATAAACTCATTAAGCAAATACTCGAATACCTCATTGAGGAAATGAGTTCCCCGATCACTGACAATTTCTATTGGTATTCCATATCTCGTGAATACATACTCATATAAGAATGCAACAGTGGTTATGGCATCATTCTTTTGAGTTGCTTTAGCCTCGGCCCACTTGGTCAAATAGTCCGTAGCTACAATGATATACTGAGCTTGGGTTCTATAAGCAGGTGGCTGTATTGGCCCAACAAAATCTATACCCCATTTTGCGAAAGCTCTAGCCCCCATCATTGGTCTTAAGGGCATGCTATCTACTCGTGTTGGCATTTTTGCTCGTTGACAAGCATCACACCTTCGAACATAGTCTTTAGCATCGTCTACCCCTTTAGGTGATTCTCCTGAAACAATCCTTGACAAATGATCTGCTCGTTGATGTGTAGTGCCCTTTTTTACAACCAGAGTGAAATCAAATTCCAGAAGAATGATGAACCATCTCACTACTCTTCCTGTGCTGCATGGCTTGTTGACCAAATACAACAAATGTTGATGGTCCACAAAGAACACAAACTTGTTGTCTAATAGGTAATGTGTATACTTTCGAATGGCATAGATCATTCCTAATCCTTCCCTTTCGATGGTGGTGTAATTCTTTTCCGCCATGTTCAATTGTCGGCTAGCATAAGAAATAGGAAAATCAATTTTTTCGTCTCCTGGTTGATACAACCGATAGTAAAATTGGAAGCATCTATATGTACGTGGAATATCTTATTCCAATCTGATGCTTTTAATATTGGAGCTGAGGTGAGAGCTTGTTTAAGCTTCATGAAGGACTCTTCACATGCCTCGGTCCACTCAAAGTGTGTAATCAAGCTATACATGGGTTTTGCAATTATAGTGTACATGTAGATGATCCGTGGGTAATATCCACAATGCCCCATAAAGGCTTGTACCCCCTTGACTGTTGTCGGTCTAGGCAAATCATCAATGACATGAATCTTCTCAATATCAGTAGCTATGCCATTTTTAGACACTATATGTCCAAGAAGTTTTCCTTGTCTACCCATGAATGTGCACTTTTCAGGATTTAATCAAATCCTATAAATTTTACAGTTTTCAAATACCTTTTTGAGGTGTTCAAAATGATCAGCCGGGATTGATGAATGTACGCATAGATCATCCATATATACTTCTAAGAATTTCCTAAGATATTTTAAAAATCATGGCTCATCAACCTTTGAAATGTGGCTGGAACATTAGTTAACCCAAATGGCATAATCCGATAGGCAAATATATCCCATTCTGTTGCAAAAGCAATTTTATGATGATCTCTTGGGTCAACCAAAAGTTGATTGTATCCTCAAAAGCCATCTAAGAAGCTGTAAGCTTCGTTTCCTGCAACTCGTTCCAAAACATGCTCAGTGATTGGAAGAGGAAAGTTGTCTCTAATGGTAGCTATATTCACCTTTTTGAGATTAACACACACTCGTAATTTTTCATTCTTCTTGGGTACTACCACAATTGGAGACACCCAATCTGTGTGTTCAATTTCATAAATGAATTCGGCTTCCTTTAGTTTTTCAATCTCTTCTTTTATCTTCCTGGCAAATGTTTCATTATATGTGTATGGCCTTTGTATCCTTGGTGTCGCATCATCTCTCATGGGTATGGTATGTTGATAGATTTTTGGATCAACACCCTTGAGATCCTTGTAAGACCAAGCGAAGATATCTCGATATTATTTAGGTCATTCGCAATGTAAGCAGGTCTAGGGTCTTCTCCTGGTTCAACCAAGTCTATCTTTTTAGCATTTTCAGGCCCTTCGTAAGACTCACCCTGTTTTCGTAGTTCCCTAACAGGTTGTTCGACTATGATTTTTGGATCTTGGAGAGTATACTTTTTGTAATGGAATGGAACACTCATTACATCCTTACCATCCTCTTCCGTGGTTTCTATTTCGGTCGTGTATATCTCCTTTAGTGCTTTTTTCAACTCTTGATATTTCTTTTTCCACTCGACTCGGGTCATGAGTGGTTTCTTATGCTGTGGGTTTGCTTGAGTATCCTTTCTTGTTTTTCTCGATGTTTGAGACATTTTTGAATTTTTGTTTGAAGGATATCTGCGAGTGATTTTGTCCTTGACAGAATCATTTACATCCATCTGCATCAGGAATTGTGTTCTACTTGAGACTGATGGCATAGGTCGTGTTTTCACAATTTTGGTGTCTCTCTTTCGTGTATACCATTTTTGTCTTCTTGATTTCTGGTTGGAAACTCAAAAAAATTTTCCTCCCCTCCTTTTAAGAGTATCTTAGCTCTCATATGTTCTTTTTCTGACCCCAAACCTTCTGAGGTAGTTGAGTGTTCATCTAACTCATCAGCTACATCGTAATAGAGGTATGAAAAGACTTGTTGAGCTTTCATCAAGTCCTTGGGTTCTTCATCTTCGTCTTCAATGTAGAGGATTGAGATCATTTGGATGGGAACTATGTCATCGCCATCCTCATTGCAAAATTGAATCGGCATAGATGTATTCACACATACATCCATTGTCGCTAAAGTTTGAGTCCATTCGAATGGCTCAAACAAATGCTCTGGAAAGAGTTCAGGTACATAGGCTTCGTCTGTGCAGTCCCTTTCTAGGATAAATTCTTCTCATCTTAAGCTTCCATTTTTTGAAGCTCCACACATCCAAATAGGAGTGTCTTTGTTTAAACAGGATGGAAGCTTAGTTTCAGCCGAAGAGACTGAATCAAACTCTTGTATGGGTGTTTTCAAGACATTCTATAAGTGTGACTTTTAGATTTACTCTTGTTATAGATCCCACTTGCTTCAAGTACAAATAATTGTTTCCCTAATCTTGGATAAGCTGTACCTGTTGCATGAAAGGTCTTCCCAATATGATTTCATAGTTGAGTTTTTTCCAAAAGTCTACTATGGCAAAAGTGTGTTGATATTCAATTCCACAGGAATTGACTATCACCTTCTCAAGCAGCCCTAATGGTCTCTCAATGTGTCCGTCAGCCAATTGCAATTTCATTTGAGTTTGTCTAATGGTTGGTTGTCCCCAAAATTCCCATACTGCTTTCGTGGCTATGGCTATGCCTGCTCCACTATCCAGTATTGCCATGGTTTTAATGTCATTATATTTCACTGGAAGGGTGGTGTTTCCTTCTTCCCCTTCATAATATTCTTCAACTTTGTTCATGGGAACATATCAAATCTCTTTGTTGTCCATTTTCTTTTCAATTTTTTTAATTTTTTTGAGATTAGCCTCGTTATCCCCACCTTCTCTAGGGTTTTCTATAGATCATTCCATAAGTATGGTTTGAGTTTTAATAGTTCTCCCAAGGTAAGAGTGCATTGGATGGGTGTAGACATGATTGAATGAATGTTGTCTACTTCTAGGGTGTGTTCAACTCTTTTTACTTGAGTGGTCTTACACACTATGGATTCATCTTCGTTATGTCCCAAGTAAGAAGATAATGTTTTCAAGGTCAATGGTTTTGACATTACTGAAGCTTCACATACGCAATCCTTGTACAACGATTGTACATCCATGTTCACATCAGATGGTAGGTTATCTAACCAGACTTCCTCTAGGAGCTGACTTTAGAGTTAGGCTCCCATCATTGATCTCTCTAACTTTTTCCCAAGTGTCCTGGCCAGTCTTCCTCTACGAATGGAATTCCATCGAAGGCATCTTCGTTGTCCGGCACTATAAGTTCTGGTTCTTTTGTTTCAAGGTGGGGTTCTGCCACCACATTAGATTTTTCTTTAGTGTCTCTTACCACAAGCTCCTCATGTTTTGCAATACTTTCAAGCTTGTGTTTTTGTTTTTCCATCATTTCTTGGGTGATTCTTACCAAATTTTGATAAACTTCCAGCTTAGTTGCTTCCATGTCTGAAGAAGGATAGTTTTTCCATTTGTTTTCCATGTTTTGGCCTGCTTTAAGTCCTGCTTGGTAGGCTTTCAAGGCGGCATTAATAGGCTAATTTTTTTTATCACAACCAGAATGAATCCTCCAAATTTCACGGTTGTTTCCTTGATTTCACTTCTAGTTTCTTTCAACTTTTTTTGGAATAGCTTTTTTGTTTTCTCCTCGATTTCAACCCGTTGTTTTTGTTTTCTCATCTCATATCTTTTGCTTCTGCTTCTTTTGATTCTTTGAGAGGAAACTTTCGTATTTTTTGAATCATCAGAGGAGTTGTTTTTTTTCTTCTTGGCCTGGGCTCTAGTGATGACCTTGATTGGAACAATCGGTTCACTCTCTGATGAGCTACTAGGTATCACTTGGACTACGTTTACTACTGTTTTACCCTTGTTTAAAGGATTTTCAAGACAATCTTCCAGAAAGTGTCCTCCCTTTTTGCAACATTGTATGCAATAGGCTTCAACTGGTTTGAGGTTTTTGTCAGGCTTTGGACATTCATTTTTCCAGTGATCATCTGCACCACAATTATGACAGTTTCCTGTTCTTGGCTTAATCATGGGTCTTACCATGGGAGGTCTGACACCTTGATTAGCTACATAATACATTGTTGTGAGCTCTGGTGGAGCATAAGTCAAGGTTTCTTCCATTGGTGGTGGATGTGAATTATACCAATCTCCTTCTACAATTACTGTAGATGGACTAGGCTCTGCATAGGGTGTAACAGACACTAATGCTTGTTCATCTATAACTCCTTCAGAGTGCATGTACTTTACAGGCACTGCATTATGTCCTGGATACAGAGGTTGTTGTCCCAACATAGGTTGAGGTCTTTCCATACCCATTGGTGGTCTTTGAGCTTCGGCCATATTAGGCTGATATCTGTACATGGGGTTGTCCTTGTGGCCTCATGGGCACGTACTGAACATTCCCATCATACTTTGGTCTGAAGTAGCACTCGTGGGTCTCATGGATGGTCCATTTACCCTCAATTGCATACCATTTTTGTGGCCTAATTGGTTGTCCCTATTCAGGTATCCCTTGTCCTGGTCCCCTCATAGGTGCTTTTTGCATGTTGTTCATCATGTCATTCATCCTTTTGAGCATATCTTCTATGGATGAAAGTGGTGCTGGAGTAGCCGTTCCCACTTGTGCTGGTTTAGTGGATGCTGTTTTCTCACTTTGATTATCCTTAGGGACATATTATTCGTTGAAAATATCACAATCTCCTAATAGCATCTGACACACACTCTTCTAGGGTTGTATGCTTTTTACTATAGAGTATAGCATGAAGTTCTTTGTTTAGCAGTCCCTCTAGAAAAAAAGATACAAGTTGTTCTTCTGCAGGTATCCCTGGCCCTGGGCATCTGGCTATGTATTGTTTCATTCAAGTTTCACAATCCCTAATAGACTCACCATGTTTCTGTTTAAAGCTTGAGCTACTGTATTATGTTTGATCCCCGTTTTGAAACAAGCAGATACAAATCCTTAAGCTAATGTGTTCAAGTCCATGATTGACCTTGGTGGAATGTTTTGGAACCATGTCAATGCTTTTCTTTCTAATGTCATTCCAAACCCCTCGAATTGAGTATGGAAATGAATATACGTTCTGCTCTTAGCACTTGCTTAAAGCTTGCTAAGTGGTCATATGGATCCCCTGATCCACTGTATTTTCTGACCCATTTCTGAAAATCACCTGGTCTGAAGCGTCTATTTGGTTCAACTCCCGGTCTCTTGGCAGTTGGTCCTTCAAACCAGTCTGTTGGAAATAGTGACTCATGTAGCCTTGGACTGGCCTTAGTGTCACCCGGTTTTCTACGTAATGAGGTGGTTTCTGGTTTCTTTACATTGCTCTCAGATGATCTCTCACGGTGTTCATCTCTTGGAATTGTTTCTGGTCCTTGTCCCAATATTCAATCCCGTATGGAATACACTTGGTATTTTCTTTGTTCTACCTCCTCAGGAGTCATCATAACAAAGTTGTTGTTATAGCAATCCATAAACAGGTAGGTTGGTAGGTCTGCTGATCCCTTATCTTTGATCTTGAAAATATAGATGATCTTCATGGCCATTTGTTGTCTTGGTTTGGCATGCGAAGTCCATAGACGATCTTTTATGTTTCTATCTTCCCAACAATAGACTCCGATTCTAGGATTATCCGCACTAAGCCGTTTTAAAGGCTTCAAATCTACTTGATCGTATCCCTCGAATTCTAAAGTTGGTTGTCCTTCTTTTGCTGACATATCTGGGATTATGGTGTTTACTTCTAACCCCCATTTGTCTACCACATTAGGGTTTTCAACTTGTACATATTGAGTTTCGTTTCTGTCCATGTTCATTTTTCCTTGTTTATTTGCCCTAATCTCTTCTTCGAACTCAATACCATGGTCATCAACTCGAATAGCATACTCCTCGTTAGGGTCCAAATAACCCTGGGCTCCATGGCGGTTGGTTTTGTAAAAAGACAGTATATGCTTATAGCGCATTGTCGTTCCGGTTTCCGAGTGAGTCGAGTAAGAAGACATTTCGGATGTTGAATTTGAAAAAGTGTCTGAGACTTCTTCAAGAATTGTGTGCAAGGAATTGCCTTGATTCATGATTTCTTCAGTGGATACTCTACTGGAAGTTTCTTTGAGTATGTCTTGATTTCCTAGTACACGACCAGATCTAAGGTTCATATAGACTTATGGAGCCCTGGATAGAGTAATCACCTTTGGATTGACTTGTCGTCAATTTCCACTTGATTCGATTGCAACTTTCTGTCAAGCCACTGATTCCTCGTCTGCAACCTAATTCTTGTACAAATTTGATCAAGTTAGCTATTCTTCTATAAAGACAGTAGAGTTTTGCTAACTCTCGTGATTGGTCTATGTGTATCACTTCAAATCAAGCTATGGGAGTCAAAAACTGACTTTCAGATTCGACTTTAGCAAAAATCAAAGGTTTAATCTGCAACCTGGAAACCGAATGAACATGTACCAGTTTTGATCCGATTGAACCCAAAATTGCCTGGTGGCTTTATATTATGTTGGTCTAACACTATATAAGTTCAAAAGTCAAAATTGATGTCCTTGGGTAGCAGTAGTAAATAATCACGATTGTCAAATTTTTTCACTTTTTGGATTGGTTTGGAAAGTATACAACTTGTTAAAGTCCTTAGACAAGTTTCAACAAGTTTGGACAAAATCTGATCAAGCTTATCACTTGTTGTCCGCAGACTCTGATTTCAAGAATCTGGCTTAAGTCTCACTTTTGTGATCCAAATTTCACCAAAATTGATTTGTGAGGTCTACTTGATATGCTTGACCTTGTGGTATACTCACATTTGCAAAATTATCAACTTTTGAAGCAGACGTAAATAATCGCGATTATTTATTCCAGCTAAAGTTTTGCAACTTTTTGCCCCAACTTTGACATAGATCTGTTAAGCACCTCAAGTTAAGGTCACCAGCCAAGAATCACCAAGTTTGGACAATTGTTGGTCAAATGGTCATCAATTTTCTGTCCGCAGACTAACATTGTAAATTTGGTCACAATTTTCAGTCCAGTGATCCAAATCTTACCAAATTTGGTTTGTGGGCTTATTACAATATAGTAAAACTAGTGGTATGCTGACTTGGTCAAAAAATTTGAAAAATGGGGCAGATGTAAATAATCGTGATTATTTACAACTGATAACTTTTTGCATCTTTTTGGTCAACTGAGCATGTACACATGTTTATCACATCAATATAAGGCTATGAATCAATTTTCAACAAGTTTGGACAAATTTTTCCCCAATCTACACTCAAGATTCAAAAAGTCAGTACAACTTTAGTTTTTACCCAGTTTTTTGCCAGTTTGGTGATCCAAATCTTTTGGGTCTTTACAAAAGTTGTTTGTACACATGCAATGAGTCAATGGTATGAACCTTGGTCAATTTGGAGCAGAAAGTTAATAATTTTGATTATTAACTTCATGCTTGAAATGAACACTTTTTTGCAATTTTTTCAAAGACAGTCTTTACATGAGCTATTTTAAGCCTATGAATCAAGTAAAAACTTAATTTGGCCTAAAATATCAAGAAATAGTAAAGGAAACTCTTGTATTTTTTACCTCGAAGTATCTTTGAGCTTACCAACTAGTTCAGACAACTTTTAAGCTTACTCTACAGTCGGATTGAGTGGTTTCGAATCTTTTTGTGCTATTTCTACACGTAGACCTGACATTCTTTCAGAGAGAGCTATGTTTTGAAATCCACCTCGGATCCTACTTACCCTATTCCTAGATTCTCATGCAATGGGGTTGTGGGAAGTGTCCACAAACACTCGTTTTCTTGTCTTTTATGATTTTTTGAGCACTGATCTTAAGACTTGTCTCGTCTACCAATCATTCTCAAAATCCTATTCTATTTCTACAATCCTACAATCCTAAACGCACTCAACAAGTACGATTACTTCCAAGCTACCTCTACACAACAAAAGACGACAATCTTAAGCTATGCGGTTTCTAAAAGAAAGTTTTGAACTCTAGGTGAACCTAGAGGAAGTCAAAGGATAACTTCACAGGATGCTCGTGTTTTTCCCTAGTTTAGGTGTAACATTTAATGGCCTAATAACTTATGTGTAGCGGAAATAAGCATGAACATAGTGGGCATTTCATTATAATAGATTCCTAATGAGAATTACAAGAGTGGTTGGGTGGAGAGAGCAACAAAAAGCATAACACCTAGTTAGATAGCATCGAAAATACTTTCAAAAGAGAGAGAAATTAAGCTATTGACAATAGTTGAGGACCGGATTTTCATGGATCCGGTCCCCCCTCCAAAAGGCTTTGTATTATGGTTTCTCCCATCAAGAGAGACATTGTACAATACAATTCTTTGTGTTCCTTCAAGACTAGCTAGTGCAATGAAGATGGAAACTTCATGCACTAAGCAAAACACTTAACAAACACAACTTGAATTATCCCCGTTCTCAGACCCAAGACCTCACACACCTTCGAAGATGGTGAGAGCTAGCAGGGTATGAGAGTAGATTGAGAGGAAGAAGGAGTATCTTACGAGAAAGATGTACATCTCCTCACATAATCACTCATATGTAGCATAGCTTAGCTTAGTAATTAGCTTGGTAGAGGAGATGAGCATGCATTGAAGCTTGGCTCTTGGTTGGATTTGCATCCACATGCCAAGAGAGTGTTGATGTAGGCTTCTATCTCACAAGCTTGGAGTAGGTGATGAGTTCTCCATTAAAGCTTGGGAAGAGATAGTCTTCTCTTTCTTCACACATGAGCTTGTGTGAGTGTGTGTGTGGTAATGCCTTCGAAAAATCAGCCCCCTCTCTCTCTTGGGCGAGCCCTCTTGCTAATTGCTCTTGCTGAAGCCTCATTGGCCCTCCCCAAGTAAAGCCAATTACAATTAAGCAACATAAGTGATAGCCTTCTGACATGTGTCCCCCTTTCCCCTTTTGTGAGAGCTTTAGGTAATTAAATAATTAAACTAAACTCTCATTGGACCCCTTTGCCTCCTGGCCAATAGGAATCAGGCAAGCCATGGGGCTCCTGAATGCTGATTGGACCCCTTGGGAGACTGCCCAATAGTCTTCTAGGAGACTTAATTCTCATTGGTTTCTTTTATTAAATGTTTTTAAATTAATTAAACTAGATTTACTCTAGCTTAATTCTCATTGGTCCACTTCAAGGGTCATCCAATAAAAAATGGGCACACCTTGTGGGCATCTGGCCTAGGGAGCTGACATGTGTCCCTCATTACCTTTGTGTAAAGGGAGCCTGTGTGTGTGTGTGTGTGTGTGTGTGTGGCTTTCTCTCTCATCCCCTACCTTTAGGGCTCGCCCCCTCCCATGTAGGGATGTGCAAAGACTTTTAGGGCACACACAAAGCATCCAATTTTCCCTAGGGTTGACCGTTGGACACAACCTTTGAATTTTGGAACCTTAGCATTTTGGAAGTCTTAATGGGCTGAACCTTAGGGTCTTTTTAGCCCATTGTTGCCCATGGCTCTTTTGCAGATGGCCCCCCCTTTGGATCCCTATTTTCCCTCCTTTGGATCCCTACTGTGGCCGGTCTGCTAGCTTAACCAATATTCTAGCTTTTTCTCCCCTGGCCTTCCCCACATTAAATGATCAGTTTAATATGAGAAAATCATTTAGGAGAATTAGATATTGATTATTATGACATTACCTCTTTGTAGGGATGTGCAAAGACTTTTAGGGCACACACAAAGCATCCAATTTTCCCTAGGGTTGACCTTTGGACACAACCTTTGAATTTTGGAACCTTAGCATTTTGGAAGTCTTAATGGGCTGAACCTTAGGGTCTTTTTAGCCCATTGTTGCACATGGCTCTTTTGCAGATGGCCCCCCCTTTGGATCCCTATTTTCCCTCCTTTGGATCCCTACTGTGGCCGGTCTGCTAACTTAACCAATATTCTAGCTTTTTCTCCCCTGGCCTTCCCCACATTAAATGATCAGTTTAATATGAGAAAATCATTTAGGAGAATTAGATATTGATTATTATGACATTACCTCTCTCTTGAAATCATAGTCGTCCTCGACTATGGTGTAGAGAAGAATAAGCATGTTCATGAGTCCTTTTCTTAGCGGATAGAGGATCCCTATGTTACCCTACGACATCATTCCACAATGGATGACTAGTCCATTTGGCGCTTGAGAGCCTGAGGCTGCCGCAAGCATTTCTGCACATTAGTCCTATCAGTCTTCCATAGTAGAGTGACAAGCTCTACTTGGTGTTTGGGAGACGTCGTCTCCACAAACTTGATCTAAGCATGCATACTACTTCATTTATGTGCACAAATAAAGAAAAAGAGAGTCTTATAAGAAAAAAATTTTGTTCATTTTTAACATTTTGTACATTTGCTTACTCTTGGGAAGCATTGTAAGCATTGACAAGGTTTAGGTTATCCTTTAATTGTATGCCTTGCATCCATCTAGCATCTTCAAAAGGATAATTCTTAAACTTAGTAAGATATCGTCGCATAGTCTTACTGCCTCTTAGTACCTTGTCTTCATGTCGGAGAATGGACTCGGGCTGCAGCACCTCTTCTTGGTCCTCGATCTCCGGTGGGTCTTCAATAGTTGGTTCTTGAGGTGGCTCTCCTTTGTAAGGCTTTAATAGGCTCACATGAAAAGCATTGTGTATGAGCCAATGATTGGGCAACTTGAGTTGATAGGCCATCTCATTGATTGGCCTAAGAATCTGAAAGGGACCATAGTACCTTTTTGCTAGTTTAGCATAGTACTTTTGGTGACCCGTAGGATTCTTGCCCGTTGTGTACCTTAATCGAGCCTTGGGAAACTTTAACAAGACCCAATCGTTTTCTTTAAAGGCTTGGGCTCTTCTGTGCTTGTCACCAGCAGCCTTTTGCCTTTGTTGTGAGATAGAGATAGCATCCTTAATCTTTTGGAAAGATTCTTGTAGGTCTCGGCTCTACTCATCTGCAACGAAGATCTTCCCATGTACCTTAAGTAGCAAGGGACTTTTTGATCTTCCCTGAATTACCTCGAAAGGTGCTTTTCCCGTGGAAGTATACAGTGTTATTGTAAGCATACTCCACTAAGGGTAAGTACTTCTCCCATTGGGATCTTTGATCTACTTCCATTACATAGGCTTTTAGTAGATCGAGAATGGTTAGGTTAGCTATTTCACTTTGGCCATCCGTTTGAGGATGATAGGCCGAAGAGAAGTTTAGCCTTGTTCCTAAATTCTCAAAGAGACCCTTCCAAAAATTACTGGTCATTCTAGGATCTCTATCCGACAGTATGGACATGGGCAAGCCATGGTACTTGAAAATTTGTGAAATAAAGAGGGTTGCCATTTGATGGGCTTTGATAGTCTTTTTGACAAGTATAAAATGAGCTTGTTTACTGAACCTGTCTACTATCGTCCATATTCCCGTATTCCCATGGATAGACTTAGGCAATCCAAAGATAAAATCCATGGATATGCTCTCGCATGGTGAATTAGGGATTGGCAAGGGTTGAAGCAATCCAAGTTGCTTCCCTCTATCAAATTTTGTCTTTTGGCATACCACACATTTGGAAACATACTCTTGTATGTTCACTTTCATGGTAGGCCAATAGAAATATGTTTCAATTCCCTTTAAGGTAGAATGAATCCCTCTATGCCCTGCATAAGGTGGACATGAGATTCATACATTACTTTCTAACGTAGTGAGTTAGTAACGCATAGGCTATTGCCATTGAGAAGATAACCATCTTGTAAATAAATGGTTCTTCTTTCTTCCCTAATGGAAGGGCTGAAATCAAATCTCTAAAATCGGGATCAATAGCATACTCATCTATCATTGAAGATAGATCATTGTGAGTTGCTATGAAAACCGCATTCACTCTCGGCCGTCTTGAGAGTGTATCAGCTACTTGATTATGCTTGCCAGCAATGTGAGCAATATGAAAATGAAATTGCGAAAGGAAATTTGCCCACCTCATTTGTTTGTCGCAGAGCTTGGTCTGCGTCATGAAGTACTTAAGACTTTGGTGATCCGTTCGCAGAATGAAAGGAGTCCCCAATAAATAGTGCTTCCATGAGTCTAAGGCATGTAGAATTGTAAGGAGTTCCTTTTTGTATATGCCTAGAGCTTGCTCAACAGGGTCGATCCTTCGACTCTCATAGCCTATGGCGTGCCCTTCTTGGAGCAAAACAGCTCCAAGGCAATCACCACAAGCATCGCATTGGACCTCAAATGGTTTTGAGAGATCTGGTAGTGTAAGCACAGGTTGAGAGATAAGCTTTTCGAAAGCTTTGTTCTCCTTAGCAGACCATGTATACCTAACGCTTTTCTTTGTTAGGTCATGTAATGGTCCCGCAATTTGTGAGAACTTTTCTATGAAGCGTCTATAGTATGCACACATACCTATGAAGCTTCTTAGTTCATGAAGATTCCTTGGTTTAGGCCATCCTTTTATTACCTCTAACTTGGATGGATCCATTTGGATGCCATCTTGAGAGATAATGTGACCTAAATACTGAATCTCTTGCAAGAAAAATTCACTTTTCTTTCAATTGACATAAAGTTTATTCTCTCTTAAAACTTGAAATATTACCTGGAGGTGTTGCTTGTGTTCCTCCAATGAATTAGAGTAGATGATAATATCATCAAAGAACACTCCAGTGAAGGTTCGATGAGGCCTGAACAGCTTCTCCATCAAGCGGTTGAATGTGGCTGGTGCATTGGTCAAGCCAAAAGGCATGACAATGTATTTGTAAAGACCAAATGTAGTACGAAATGCGGTCTTTACAATGTCTTGATCAACTATCCTTATTTGATGATAGCCACTTTTTAGGTCAACCCTACTGAAGTAGGTCGATCCTTGTAGCTTATCAAATAGGTCTTCTACCCGTGGAACGGGAAACCTATTCTTGATAGTGATCCTATTTAGTGATCTATAGTCGACACACATACGATATGTGCCGTTTTTGTTTTGCACTAATAGCACAGGTGAGCAAAATGGAGATGAGCTTGGCCTAACCATACCCTTCTCAACTAACTCATGCACTTGCCGCATAATCTCCTCTAGTTGAGCTTGAGAAACTCTATAAGGAGGTTTATTAGGCGGTGAACTTCCTGGAAGAAGTTCAATTGCATGGTCATCATTACCTCGCTTAGGAGGTAGCTCACAAGGGATGTCGTCAATAAAAATATCTTGAAACCCCTTGAGAAAATTGGATAACTCTAATTCCTTTTGGTTGCTTTTATTTTCTTTTGCTAAAGCATTAGGTTCATTTTGAGAGTCTTTAACAAAAATCATGTACACGGAAATAGAGCTCTTTATTGACTTGTTGAAAGCTGGTGTATGTACAATGGGGATGGTGTTACCCATTTCCTTAGCATCTATATACATGTCTTTTTCCCTGAACTTAAAGGAGATTCTCCTTTCAGGAAATTTAACATCGGCAGCCAGGTGGTCAAACCATGGTGCCCCTAGGATTACATCCTCATGCTTGAGAGGAGAGATAAAGAAGTCCTCTTTGTCCACATAGCCTTGGACATGAAGCCTCAATTTCTCGATTAAGGGAGTGACTGAAGCTTCTTGCCCCTTGAAGGCACTGTCTGTGGGTAGGACATCTCCCATCTCGTAGGATTGTATTCCTAGCTTGGTGGCCAACTCTATAGATATGAAATTGTGAGTAGAACCAGGGTCAAAGAGAATAAAAGCATCATGTTCTCTTACCTTTCCCCAAGCATGGCATAGAGGAGATCCTTTGTGGTGAGTTTGGTGAGTCTCCTCCTCTTGGATTTCAACCAAGGAAGCTCTAGGAGGATCTTGGCGGTTGTTCTTTTGGGGACAAGCGCGGTACGCATGCCCTTGTTCGCCGCACTTGAAACACCAGTTCTCCTTACGATAACGCTCAAGCTCTTCAGGAGAGAGTTTATTCTTACCTTTGTAAACTTCCTTCTCTTTAGCTTTGTTGGAGTTGCCCTTAGGAGACTTTTGGACATTGTCCTTCCCCTTAGGCTCATTGGAACCCTTGTTTTCCGGGGGCTTATTATTTCTTTTTGCCCCCGTTTGGAAATTGATTCGAGAGGCGACCATAGTGTGGTGTATTACCGCCGATATGGTACGTGGTCTTTGGGAGTTGACATACTCCGCCATTTCTTCGGTTAAGCCCGCACAAAATTGTTGCTTTTGCTCTCCAAAATCCAACTTTTTGAAGACAGTGGCTTTGAGTTGTAGGTCCCAAAACTTGTCGACATATTTGTGGATAGATTCATTGGGAGAGAGCTTTAAGCTTCGCCATTCGGTGAGTACTTTGTCTTTGGCATCAGTGGCCAAAAACTGCTTCATAATGGAAGCTCTTAAAGCTTTCCATGTTCGTGGAGCTTCACCGTTGGCTCGTAGGCTAGACCACCATTGTCTGGCGGACTTTTGAAAGTGCATAGCTACATGGCGTAGCTTAGAGGACTCCGTGAAGCCCTCATCTCCAAACGTCGCATTGAATTGTTGGATAAAGGCAAAGACTTTGTCCGTAGCACCAAAGGTACCATCATAGGTAAGGAAAGAGATTTTCTTCCCTCCCTCTTTGAATTTCTTCAACTTGGACGACCTCTTCCATGCGGCATAGGATTTCCTATGGCCTCTTCTTTTTGATGGTTCAAAGGTTGCACCATCACTTTCTTCAAAGGGTGAAGAATTTTAAGAAGGTGGAGAAGAGGGTGACCTCTTTCTCGCCTTTTTCTTGTCTTGATCTTTGTCAACTTCACCATAGCTTTCATAAGAGGAAGAGGATGAAGAATATGGAGAAGAGGGTGTCCTCTTTCTCGCCTTTTTCTTCTCTTTATTTTTATCATCCCTCTTTGAATTATGGCGTGGAGAAGAGTGTGATGGTCTTTTCCGCTTTGGTGGTGATGGAGAGCGTTTAGCCCGCCGTCTTCGTGGAGCCATCTCCGCCGAGGTGGCGGGAGACTCGCTTCTTTCTCGTTCCTTCGGTGGAGGCTCTTGAGTTCTCGTTTGGGAAGGAGATGCATCATCAAGAAGTAAATTCTTGAGCCCTTCATATGGATTCTCTTCTTCTTCCTGAATTGGAGAGAGACCTCTTTTGGTAGTCTCACAAGGAGGCTTCCTAGGTGTTCTCTCGTCATGGTGATGAGCTTGGAAAATCCCGTGAGCACGGAGCTGCCGTTGCACTTCACTTTGGAGAGATGGATTGCCCATGGCTTGTTGAAGCCTAGAAACAAGATAGTTAACAAGCATTGAAGCATCATTAGTGGCTTGCTCATGAGCAAAATCAAAGTTATCAACATTAATTCTATCTTTAATATTGTCAGCCATTCTAACAACTTTTCGGTGTAAACGTTTTAGGTGTACTTTGGCACTTCAAGCCCTAGTTGCTACTCCTCTTTACCCCTTTAGAAAAAGCACTCAAGCTATTGTACCCGCGGGTCGAATACCATTAATTGCAAGGAATAGAAGAGAGGGTCTTTCAACACCAAAACAGCACCGGCTACTGTCAAGCTTCTAATAGCTCAATAGTGGTTCAGCCGTAGGCAAGCCCTGTAGGACTCCACTATTAAGACCATAGCTCTCAATGGTGATGCCCCGTTAACTGCACGAAGGCAGGCGCACTGCAAGGCTGAAAAATCCCTATTCTACTTACTCATAGGCAATTAATAATACCAACCATTTGTAGCTAGCTTGAGGACCTCCCTTCTTGAGCAAGAAAAGAGAAACCTTGAGCTCTGATACCAATGTAAAATTTAATGTCCTAATAACTTATGTGTAGAGGAAATTAGCATGAACATAGTGGGAATTTCATTAGAATAGATTGCTAATGAGAATTACAAGAGTGCTTGGGTGGAGAGAGCAACAAAAAGCATAACACCTAGTTACATAGCATCGACAATACTTTCAAAAGAGAGAGAAATTAAGCTATTGACAACAGTTGAGGACCGGATTTTCATGGAGCCGGTCCCCCCTCCAAAAGGCTTTGTATTATGGTTTCTCCCATCAAGAGAGACATTGTACAATACAATTCTTTGTGTTCCTTCAAGACTAGCTAGTGCAATGAAGATGGAAACTTCATGCACTAAGAAAAACACTTAACAAACACAACTTGAATTATCCCCGTTCTCAGACCCAAGACCTCACACACCTTCGAAGATGGTGAGAGCTAGCAGGGTATGAGAGTAGATTGAGAGGAAGAAGGAGTATCTTACGAGAAAGATGTACATCTCCTCACATAATCACTCATATGTAGCATAGCTTAGCTTAGTAATTAGCTTGGTAGAGGAGATGAGCATGCATTGAAGCTTGGCTCTTGGTTGGATTTGCATCCACATGCCAAGAGAGTGTTGATGTAGGCTTCTATCTCACAAGCTTGGAGTAGGTGATGAGTTCTCCATTAAAGCTTGGGAAGAGATAGTCTTCTCTTTCTTCACACATGAGCTTGTGTGAGTGTGTGTGTGATAATGCCTTCCAAAAATCAGCCCCCTCTCTCTCTTGGGCGAGCCCTCTTGCTAATTGCTCTTGCTGAAGCCTCATTGGCCCTCCCCAAGTCAAGCCAATTACAATTAAGTAGCATAAGTGATAGCCTTCTGACATGTGTCCCCCTTTCCCCTTTTGTGAGAGCTTTAGGTAATTAAATAATTAAACTAAACTCTCATTGGACCCCTTTGCTTCTTGGCCAATAGGAATCAGGCAAGCCATGGGGCTCCTGAATGCTGATTGGATCCCTTGGGAGACTGCCCAATAGTCTTCTAGGAGACTTAATTCTCATTGGTTTCTTTTATTAAATGTTTTTAAATTAATTAAACTAGATTTACTCTAGCTTAATTCTCATTGGTCCACTTCAAGGGTCATCCAATAGAAATTGGGCACACCTTGTGGGCATCTGGCCTAGGGAGCTGACATGTGTCCCTCATTCCCTTTGTGTAAAGGGAGCCTGTGTGTGTGGCTTTCTCTCACATCCCCTACCTTTAGGGCTCGCCCCCTCCCATGTAGGGATGTGCAAAGACTTTTAGGGCACACACAAAGCATCCAATTTTCCCTAGGGTTTACCTTTAGACACAACCTTTGAATTTTGAAACCTTAGCATTTTGGAAGTCTTAATGGGATGAACCTTAGGGTCTTTTTAGCCCATTGTTGCACATGGCTCTTTTACAGATGGCCCCCCCTTTGGATCCCTATTTTCCCTCCTTTGGATCCCTACTGTGGCCGGTCTGCTAGCTTAATCAATATTCTAGCTTTTTCTCCCCTGGCCTTCCCCACATTAAATGATAAGTTTAATATGAGAAAATCATTTAGGAGAATTAGATATTGATTATTATGACATTAGGTCTCTTCGATCCCTGGCAACGGCGCCAAATGTGGGCGCATGTTTAACCTCACCATCCTATCATATCTTGTTGCAGTATTAGCAAGAACCACGATTTATTTGTCAATCCATGGGATGAAGCTAACTCGACTAGTGCATAGAGGATACATGAGGTTGTCAATCTCTCGGAAAACAACTAACAACTCGCATCTAACTCAAGCTACAATCAAGTGACTGAAATCACCAAAAGCCAATCGCTCATCGGCAAAAAAATCACATCCGTTACAGCATCAAATGACATCCAAACGTAACGAAACTTCTAGGACATGTTTATAAGACCTAAGCACACATGCTTATGGTATCAAACCCCACTTTAGGTCAAGTTCCAAAATTGCGATGATTGACAGCAGTGGATTTTTGACCTAGGCATTTTCAACTCAGAATGCATCTAAATGCTTAGCAATGATGCCCCTATACCCAGCCTATGCTTAGTTTTTGATTTGAAAGTGTAAATTTCTAGTTATGATGAAATTAGGCTATGGGTTCGACAACGCCAAAAACTATGAATTACTGTGAACTGTTTATGTCAATGCGTAGAGCTCTTACTTGCGGTTGCAATGCAACAAACGCGACTGCAATGTGACAACCGGGGAGAAGTAGGAAGCGCAAGAAGGAGAGGAATGAGCGCCGTTAGCTCACGTTGTGTATTTCATTATCCAAAACCTCTAAAAAACATACAAAAATTGGCTTTTATACCTTAGCCAAGGTTTTTGGTGGTCAAAACTAATAATCTGGGAGTTCTACCAAAGCTGGGTATTGACAGGCTAATACAATCTGAAAGCTTGTAGCCCCGGCTCATTAATTACAGAGTTTATACGAGAAAATAGGAGTTACAATATTCCCGATTTATCAAAATAATAAGTGTTTTACAAAGAGAACTCCGAAAAATGGTATTCGTGTTAGCTTGTTGCTAACACCGAGAGACCACCTCTTCCATGCTACAAGTGTGGGGGTCCACATCGTGTATCCAAGTGTCCCATTAGACTACAGAAGAATACCACACTAATGCAAATGAATCAAGCCGAATGTCCCATTAGAGTACAAATTCCACACTAATGGAAACCTATCAAGCGAGCACATCTACAATGCCCATACTCATGTGTAATCTATGTGGAATATTTGATTGCCCAATGTCCTAATAATACAAATGCGCCAAAGATCACGCCATTGAATTTAATTGAGGTTATGGAGGACCCCTCACAAAGTACGTCTGTGGTACCGGTAAATGTACTCACACGATCGATGCTCCAAAACCAAAATTATATTCTTGAAGAAAGAGACACAACATCAATTGACCAATCTCAAAAGAAAAAAAAAATACGAAGGAAGAGATCGCAAAAAGTAGTGAAGTTAGACCCCAGTTCAAAGACCAACATAGGGAATGGTGATGACCCTGTATCTATGAACGACTCTAAAGAGGATTGTGATTCAGGTGAAACCATGGGGACTGAAACGACCACTAGGAAACAAACAAACAAGGAAGATCATCATGAGCCACAATGGCCAGGACCCAAGAAGAAGATAGGAACTTACCCAAACTCTACAGAAGGAGATCGAGCGAGTCAAGTAATTAATGGGTTTGGTAGAAGATACCCAAAGGGATCTAGAGCCAGCACCTAGGCAGATCGAGATTACAGACATAGTGTTCCCTACGCAAAAGCAAACTCATGAAGTCCATAGACCACTAGCCATACCAAGTTTCATCCAAGAAGAAAGTGACTTTAAGTCATGGGAAAGTGGGTGTACTCCCTTCTTGTTAGAAAGAATGTTTTACAAAGGGATTACCTGACCCTACTGAAGAAATGGAGATCCCATCTTCCCCATGTCAAGGGACTGAAGCTCAAAAAGTGCGTTAAATATTTCCAAATTGATGGATTTCATGGCTTCAGAAGTTAGAACCACCATCATGTACAAACTATATGGAGACCCCGAGCTATTCTTAGCTCTTCAAGATTTCCTCAATAAAGAACTAAAAGTCAAGCTACCATAATTTTCACAGATGGATGGAGCTAGGGAGGTGCCAAAAGAGGAGGAACACTTAGGTCCACAACCCAACCTAGATGAGAAATTTGTTGTTGAAATATATGCTAACAAGTTGGGACAATACTTTGAAGGTGATGAATCCAATGCGACCATACCAATTACTACCAAGGGATTAATTGTGAAGGGAATCCTTGATGGTGGCGCTTGGGTTAGCATTGTGAATAAAAATTGTTGGGAAACTATGGGAAGGCCTCACCTTGGGACTACCAACATAGTGGTAAAGATGGCCAATGGGACTATTGTTGAACCTATTGGGATGCTAGAAGATCTCAAGATCAAGGTCTTTGGACACAAAATAAGGCATACCTTCATTGTTATGGATTTTTCCAAGCACACTATGTCATCTGAGATGATCTTAGGACTTCCTTTCATGAGGGAAGCAAAAATGGTGCATGACTTGTCTAAAAACCATGTCTACTTGTAGCTCCAAGATTATGTCATTCGAGTTGATCTTGTAATTGGTCGGGCACATCCTCTACGAAACAGATTTATAATTGATCATAGATATGACACCACAATTCACTCGGCCCCATTGAATTATTGTTACACTTGTAAAATGGACACTGATGTTGAGATAGATTCTTCTTATATGGATGTTCTACCTGGGATGGTTGAGTCTGACAATGTGGATTGGGTCCACCTAGCAGCAACCATAGACATATGGGGAAATAGGGGGACTACTTGGGTAACATCTGAGGGGGATGAAATGCCACCAGTCTACTTTTAAATATGATAGGAGCAATGCATATAGCTTCTGATGACCTACAAGATGAAGGCTTGACTGACATTGGAACTAGTAGCAACTCAAAAGACTATAGCCCACATGATTCGGATTCAGAATCATCAATTAGAATTGACTCTGAGGACAAAGAATATGAGTTAAATTTTGGTACAAATGTGGGGACAAACCATTCAAGGCCCATTGGTACCCGAGATGACAATCTATCTGGGAGAGGAGAACACACGAGTAGCAATTCATCTAGTGATTCTTCACTGGAGATCGGTTGTAATCAAAAATTAGATAAGAAGAGTAAAATATATAAGAGGCAACAATATCGAAAAAATGTGCGTGCTAGAATAAATGAAAAGAAATATACCACAGAAAGGCTTAATTATATAGGGACATGCGATGCTCATCAGAAGTTGGTAGATAACTGGGGTGAATACCTTCAAAGCGTCATGTGGTGTAGTCCACAACTCATCGACATTGCAAAATTAGAGGCTACAGAGAAGCCAAAGTTGATCCGTACCATAAGGAGATGAAAAAATTGAGAGTTAGCTCAACAAAAAAAGGAAGTGGAAGAGAAATCACAGTCCACAGAACAACAAGACCCCACAAACTTACATCCTTCACTTCAGCATTTCAAATCCTACACCACGGAGGAGCATAAGGTTGTGTATACAAAGGCCCAAAGAAAACCTATCAATGGAAGCAATGGATTCTATGATGGTCCTGCAATAGTTAAGGAAATAGAGTTAGCATACCAAGGTGAGGACTCCAAACTTGTTTTCATTGCCCAAGATCTGACAGAGACTAAGGAGTATGTACTTAAATAACTTCTCAAGGAATTCAAAGATATATTTTCTTGGACATATCATGATATGAAATGTGTTCCACCTTCCGTGGTGCAACACACAATTTCCATGAATAGCATGGCTAAATTAGTCCAACAACGACCCTACCCAATGAATCCTAAGTATGCAAAGATTGTTCAAGAAGAGATTGAAAAGCTTGTCAAATGCGGATTCATATACCCTATTGAGCACTCAAAATGGGTGTCTCCAATAGTTATTGTGCCAAAAAAGAATGGGAAACTCAGAGTGTGCGTGGATCCCAAGAAGGTCAATGCCGCCACTAGGAGAGACCACTACGCCTTGCCATATTCGGAACATGTGCTTGAAAGAGTTGCAGGGAAGGAAGCTTATAGCTTTTTAGATGGGTACCCTGGCTACAATCAATTCACAATTGCACTAGAGGACCAAGCTAAAACTGCTTTTATAATTGATTTGGAGTGTTTGCATTTCGTGTTATGGCTTTTGGCTTAACCAATGCCCCTGATACCTTCCAAAGATGAATAAACATTGATTTTAGGGAATATTTGAGGGAGTTTTGTGAAGCTTTCTTAGATGACCTTTGTGTTTATTCCTCATGGAAAGAACATCTATCATGTTTACGAAAAGTGTTTGAGAGGTGCAAGTTATATCGAACTCCTTAAACCCTTTCAAATGCCAATTTTGGGTTAAATATGGAGTCATTTTAGGGCATATAGTGTCCAAAAATGGAATTTCCACCGATGCGAGCAAAGCCATTTCCAATTTGCCACCGCCTACAAACTATAAAGGAGTTCAAAGATTCATGGGCCATGTTGGTTATTACCAGCGATTTATTTTAAACTTTGCCGAGATAGCTCGTCCATTGTACAAACTTCTTATTGAGTTCCACTGGACCGCGGAGTGTGACCATGCTTATCAGTTATTATAAAAGACCTTAAGAAGTGCTCCCATTCTACAAGTGCCCGATTGGAATGTAGTTTTCCATGTGCATATTGATGCATCGAGCTTTGGTATTGGGTGTGTTCTAGCTCAACCAAGAGAGCATAAATTAGACTACCCCATTAGCTTTGCAAGTCGTTAATTAAATGATGCTGAAAAGGATTACACCACTACAGAGAGGGAAGGTTTAGCTATGATTTATGCAGTGAAGAAATTTTGCTACTGCCTTCTTGCCAACAAGTTTGTTTTCTATGTTGATCATCAAGCATTGGTGTATCTAGTAAATAAATCTCTCTCTGTCTCTCTCTCTCTCTCTCTCTCTCTCTCTCTCTCTCTCTCTCTCTCTCTCTCTCTCTCTCTCTCTCTCTCTCTCTCTCTCTCTCTCTCTCTCTCTCTCGTCAAGACTTGCCAGATAGATCTTTGAGGTCTCCAATTGTTCCTACGATGTAAAAAGCTCTCTTCTTCTTCTTCTTCTCTTCTATCTATCTCTGTGTCTCTCTCTTCCTCTCTTTCATTCATTCATTGCAAACGTAGCTAACAACACACAGAGATGAATTAACCCATTTGGAAAAGTGCAAGCCTTTTTTTTTTGCAAAACCCACTTCACTTGTACTTTGCCTTTCTCCAATGCATATTTTGTACGTCATCATGCCTCTTTAAGCTCATGCTTTCTCTCTCTCTCTCTCTCTCTCTATATATATATATATCTCTCTCTCTCCCCCCCCAAAGATGGTTAGATTCATGACAGTAGCCATTTAGACTTTATCTTATTTTTGTTCATTTTATTTTGTATCCTTTTATTGTATTAGATTCATCAGGATTACGGTTTGGTGTCATAGGTCATTTTGGCATTTTGAAGATGTTTGATATAACATTTCATTTCATTCTCTCTCTCTCTCTCTCTCTCTCTCTCTCTCTCTCTCTCTCTCTCTTCATATCTCTTTCCACTAACATAGAATTGTGCATATCCCCCTTGGTCTAAGATGCACTTCTATCTTTGACATTAACTCTGTAACTATGCAATACCTAGGGGCCTAACTAACTATTGGTTGGCCGTATGACTTATCTCCACTACGTGGAGGGCTAAATGCACCTAATAGGTTTTACTCTTGAGTGCCTTTTAAGGCCTGTATCATTTTAGGGAGATACCCTTTCTGACCCACATTCACTCCTGCACTCTCTTTTGGGTACGTCCATGACTCTGGACTTCGTGCCAACGACGCGCAGATGGGCGTAGCTCTGGCTGGCAAGACTTGTGGAGGATTTTGCAGATTCCTCTACTATCTAATAATACTCCCCCATTCTCTTTAACTGGGGCCCTTATCTCTGGAACCGCCCCAGATCACTAAAGCTCCTCTTGGCAATGAATCAGAGGGTTTCTATCCTACATACCTGCTTCCCAAGGTCGGCTCCATGGCCAACTGGTGATGGCACTGGCGGGAATGGGAACGTCTGCAAACTCTATTTAAGGTGAGCTTTTGATCACTTGGTTTTCATTAAGCATATCTTTTTTTCCTTTGTACTGTGTGTGCTCTACATCAACTTCCTGCCCTATTCTACCCTACTGCTCTCAAGTTTAATGGCTCCCAACAAAAAGGCCGCAGCTGAATCATCCGAGGTAGATGCCTACTCAGTTATACTGGTTTAGATTACTTGTTGTGTTTGATGGCCCCAGGAAAAACGCCATATTATGGTTGGAGTGTGTTTTATTTGCGAGCTTTCAATCTCGAGCTATTGCAATCAAACCCAATTTCGTGAGCTTTTTGATTTTAGATTTAGAGCCTTTTCTAACGACACAAAAAGTTAATCCAAAACAAATACATCATAATATTATACACGACAAAAAAGATCTATAATCTCGCAAAAAATTGGCTTAAGATTTTGAGTCTCTTTTAACGATACACACCAAAAACATGTACAAGATTCCAAAAGCCCTAATTTTGAGCTTGTACAATTGTCTAGATAGATACCACAAAGCATGTTACTAAAAGGAATTAAAATAAAGTCTCATATGTCTAGAAAAGCTACTCCACATCTAATACAAAAGAGAAATCTACTTCAATGCATACCTCTACAGGACAATCTCTAAGATTTAGGCTCACTACACCACAGGCTTTATCTTGCGGGTTTTCCCTAATACAAATACAAGGTCTGTGGGAGTTAGTGCAGGCTGATGAATGACCATGTGCTCTTTTGGTTGAAGCCCTAGAATATGCACATACACATAGTACATCTGCTTACATGCCAAAAACGCTTTATGTGTAGATTCTCTCTTCTGAAAATCGGGACAGGTGCAACTAGGTTCTACCTTAATGTGTACATTATAGCAACTCTTTGTCAATATTCAAAAAACGATGTGTTGTTCACTTTCTAATTTCTCGTCCAAGAACGTTGCAACCATACTTGCAGCAGCTGACTCCAATCTCTTTTGCGCTTCTTTGGAAATACCATGTCTCCACTTACGCTTCCTGCTATTGGAGCCTCCTTGTGTAAGAGTAGCATTTGTATTGTTCATGCGTCGTAGTGGTGCTGCAAAATCTGCAAATTGAAATCCACTTTGTACCATGCTGTCACTCTCTTCCTTTGATAAATTGGTTCCAATATCCACTTGCCAGAAAGTAGGAACGACAGGTGAGGATTTAACTTGCCTCTGTACTTTTTGTGTGTGGCCTACTTCATAATTGCAGAACCATATCCATTGTGCAATTGTCTTGTCTTTAAAAGTTCTCTCAGACCAAAAATAGGGAGCAACCATTCCCACATTACGGCTTTGTAATTTGTTACCACAACTTTTCTTCCCTACCATTACAAAACATTTCCTCATGCAATTGGCTGGTGTTAACCCTCACGGCTCACGAACACCCTATCACCTACGATGGATGTTGTATTATTTACTTGGTAGATTCAGGTACCGGGCTTGTCGGTCCAATAGGAAAAGGGTAAGAGTGATCGCCGACGATGAGAGGCGCACTCTAATTGTAACATTCAAGGGATTAGTTGGCTAAGCATGGGCGCCCAAGTGTGAATGGGGTGAGCTCATATAAAAGTCAACTAAACCTAAAATTCACTCATTCTCTCATTTGTGCAATTGAAGAGTGCTCTTGCTCCATCTCCATCTTCTTCTTCTTCATCTCCTTGTGTGTGTGTGTGTATGCGAGAGAGCGCGAGAGAGAGAGAGAGAGAGAGAGAGAGAGAGAGAGAGAGAGAGAGAGAGAGAGAGAGAGAGAGAGAGAGAGTTGTGACGACGGCACGGCGGCGGCGAAGCGGTTGAGCGCGGCACGACTACAGCTTCTTCTTCATCGTGGCGAGGAATTCACCACGAAGGCGAGCGTAGAGCGGTGAGTGACACACCAACGCCATATATAAGCTTGCTAGTTTAGGATTGTTGTGTGCTTGGAAAGCAGTGTATCGGCAAGTTCCTTGCATTGACACGTGCGACATACGCGCACATTTTTGGCGCCGTTGCCGGGGAATGCCATACACTAAGCTTGAATGGCACTCTGTGCTTCTTTTGTGGTGCAATTTCTATTGTAGGAAAGGTAAGGAAGGAGGGTGTGTGTGTTGAGAAGAAGGATTTGGTGTTGTACTGTGTATTTTTTTTGTTAATGGAGTTTTCAAAGGTACTGTGTTTATTCTCTGTGTATTAAGGTTGTTAGTTTTCTTCGTTAATGGAGTTTTCAAAGGTACTGTGTTTATTCTCTGTGTATTAAGGTTGTTAGTTTTCTGTGTACAGTAAGTAGGAAGTAGATCTATGAGAGCTAATAGAGTGTGTGAGTGTGTAACAGTAGGTGTATTAGTTAGAAGTAGGTAGATAGAGTGTGTGTGTGTGTGTGCTCTCGCGCAGGCCGCGGCGACCTCATCCTTTAAAAAAAAAAAAAAAAAGTTAATTTTTTTTAAAAAAGAAATAAAAATTTTAAAGGTAGGATCGGGATCGGGAATATCTCCGAGACCCAAGCCTAGACCCAAGCCCAAGCTCACGCTCACGCCTAGGCCTCAGTCGCCTTTAAAAAAAACGAATTTTAGCTTCACACGTAGCTAAAAATCGAGTTTTTGAGGACCAACGGAACTTAGGATGCCCGAAAATTGTGCTGTAAAGCACACAGCGACCCTCTAAGTGATACGCTCATTTCAAGCTATCACACACTTTGATAAAAAAAATCAAACATTAAAAAATCATTAAAAAACATTAAAAACGTAAAAAACACGAGTGAAAACGGATGCTTAAAAAAGGTAAGCGGTTAACCTTCGAGGTTATTTGCCGATGCTTAAAGGGTGCCAAAGGCACATGCATCTGTGCTCTGGTCGTGTGCTAGAGACAGAGCAACTAGAGAGAATTTTGACTTACGCGAGTTCTCAATATCCACCTTCTTCAGGTTCCGGGCCCTCGACGGGGACCCAAGGTAGTACAAACCAAGACCCGAACATAGCGGCTAGTGACTCTTCCTCTGACTACGACGTCATGGAGGGTTTCCCAATGCCTAATCCGGATAGCTCAAGCCAAGACATGCATGCCATGGGCCCGCGGTCCGGACCGAGCGTGCTTAGCCGTCTGCAGGAAACTTTTAGTAGAGCCACTCGCTCCGAACATGGAGCTAATGATGTAAATGAGGGGGGTGGAGAAGTAAATTCTCCATTCGTGACCAACGTAGACCCTATGCACTTAGAGAATGTGCATGTGAATACTTCATTCACTGCACCTCCAGACTCTTCAGAGTTATTTCCCTTCGAGGTCATATTACCCGATGGTAGAAGCCTTGCCGAAGTGCAAGAGGTTGAGCGATATATCCTTGCAGTGAGGGAAAAGGAAATCGAGAGCTTACGTAAGGCGGAGAAATGAAGAGAGTTAAAAGCGAAAGGGCCTATGTCAATATCCTTGCTAAGAGAGCAATTGAGTGCTCCTGACTTAGCAACTGCTAAGGGCCAACCCCTAGAAAGCAACATTGCATCTAGCTGAAAAGACACCCCTAGCACCTCAATCCTAGATGGAGTGTTCTTAAATGAGAATTGGGAGTACGAATTACAAACAGAGACTTTGATCGACCTATACACAAGTCACACCTATCATGTGGGTTGGTTAGATGTCCTACAATCCACAATGGGTGCTACTAGTGTGGAGGATCAACAACAAAGAGTTTGTGAGGTCATCCATAGGGTTATCGAGTTAGAGAGACAGAACAAGGGGATCAACATGCGTTCAACGGGTCTCATGAGATTCTTGGATACAGGAAAGGCTAAACAACCGGCCTTATCGCAAATGGAGACTCCCTCGGTAAGTCCGATGGATCCTCCAGATGTTGTTTCTCTAGGGGTCTCAGTGCAATCTGAACCCACAAGTGATAGCTTTACCTTTCTAAGTCTAGCTCATCTTTCCCTTGATGACACCACGGCTACCATGCCTACCCCAATGATGGGCATGCCAAGAAACACGCCATGGACCTCATTTGTTAGTAAAGCATTGCTACATGGTAGCTCAATGCCTGCAATAGTACCTACAAGTGTGTACCAATCATATACACACATGGGTCCTCGTACTCATGTAGTCCCTACCCCTCGCATTGTTTCAACTACCTATGCTACACAACCACAACACCCAAGTTCTTATTTCCATGGGACTATACCGACTAGCATTAGCATGTCATATCTGACGTGTTCTATGCTTAGGGCCACACATATGAACTATGGACCACCACATGGCACAACATCGTACCCAACATGGACCCAAGGGCTTCCTATGTGCCAAGCCCAATGCCAATACCTACTCCACATGTAGCCTCTGGAGCACCTCCACCCACGATGCCTGCTCACTTAGGTGACTTGGCAACATTTTCTCAAGCTATCGGTCGATCTTTTGCTGAGAATATGCGTAACACGCCTAATAGAGAGCCCAGAAGTAAGGCAGTACAAATAGCCAAGCTCACACAAAAATTTAGTGAAGACGGGGATGTGAGAAATCATATCGAAGTGTTTGAACAAATATGCGATTCTGTAGGAGAACACAATGACCTGCATAAGAGCAATGCATTAAGCCTAACCTTAAGTGGGAAGGCAGGGGATTGGTATAGAACCCTAAGGGTGGAAGAAAAAACGAATTACCCTACTCTTAGGATACTGTTCTTGAAAGAATACATACGAGAGGGAGTGCTATGGGGTGTAGCCTCTCAGCTCCAAAAAGCCCAACGAGAGGAAGGAGAGTCGGTGAGAGACTTTATAAGTCGCTTGAAGCATTTGAATTCTCGTTGTAATCCAAATGAGCGCTTCAACAATAACCAACTGCTTGATAGATTCATTAGGGGATTACGACATGATGATATCTACAATGGCCTAGTCATTAGAGGTATCACCACTTGGGAAGCAATCATCACCACCAATGCGATCCAATTGGAGGATAATTTAATGATTCAAGGAGACCTCACAAGCATGGGGGCATCAGCCAATGACCCTAAAGCCTATTGCTAAGGAGCCAAAGATATCTGAGATGACTTTAGCAGATCTCACTAAGGCTATTCAAGAGAGTCTTAGAGACAATCGTGCTCCGCAAAACAATCATATGTATCCAAGAAGGGAGCAACAATGGTGCTCAGTATCCTATGGACCGCATTGTACCAGTGAATGCCCTACTTTTAGAGTAAAATTCAATGGGAACTACAATGCCTGTGGGAGGTATGGTCATCAAGCTAAGGATTGCATAGTATTTAAGCACGCGATAGCCAATAGACCAACCTTACCATGGACAGACACACCTCGAGTGCCTGCATTGATGCCAGCTGTAACATTTAATGGCCTAAAAACTTCTCTGTAGCAGAAATTAGCATGAACATAGTGGGCATTTCATTAGCATAGAATCCTAATGAGAATTACAAGAGTGCTTGGGTAGAGAGAGCAACAAAAAGCATAACACCTAGTTAGATAGCATCGACAATACTTTCAAAAGAGAGAAAAATTAAGCTATTGACAACAATTGAGGACTGGATTTGCATGGAGCCAGTCCCCCCTCCAAAAGGCTTTGTATTATGGTTTCTCCCATCAAGAGAGACATTGTACAATACAATTCTTTGTGTTCCTTCAAGACTAGCTAGTGCAATGAAGATGAAAGCTTCATGCACTGAGCAAAACACTTAGCAAACACAACATCCATTATCCCCGGTCTCAGACCCAAGACCTCACACACCTTCGAAGATGGTGAGAGCTAGTAGGGTATGAGAGTAGATTGAGAGGAAGAAGGAGTATCTTACGAGAAAGATGTACATCTCCTCACATAATCACTCATATTAGCATAGCTTAGCTTAGTAATTAGCATGGTAGAGGAGATGAGCATGCATTGAAGCTTGACTCTTGGTTGGATTTTCATCCACATGCCAAGAGTGTGTCGATGTAGGCTTCTATCTCACAAGCTTGGAGTAGGTGATGAGCTCTCCATTAAAGCTTGGGAAGAGATAGTCTTGTTTACTTCGCACATGAAATTGTGCGAGTGTGTGTATGTGATAATGCCTTGCAAAAATCAGCCCCCTCTCTCTCTTGGGCGAGCCCTCTTGCTATTTGCTCTTGCTCTACCCTCATTGGACCTCCCCAGGCCTAGCCAATGGTAATTAAGGAGTATAAGTGATAGCCTTCTGACATGTGTCCCCCTTTCCCCTTTTGTAAGAGCTTTAGGTAATTTAATAATTAAACTAAACTCTCATTGGACCCCTTTGCCTCCTGGCCAACAAGAATCAGGCAAGCCATTGGGCTGCTGAATGCTCATTGGACCCCTTGAAAGACTGTCCAATAGTCTTCTAGAGGACTTAATTCTCATTGGTTCTTTTATTAGGTCTTTTTAAATTAAGTAAACTAGATTTACTGTAGCCTAATTCTCATTGGTCCACCTCCAAGGCCATCCAATAGTAATTGGGTACACCTTGTGGGCATCTGGCCTAGGGAGCTGACATGTGTCGCTCATTCCCTTTGTGTAAAGGGAGCTTGTGTGTGTGTTTGTGTGTGTGTATGTGTGTGCGGCTTTCTCTCTCATCCCCTACATGCAAGGCTCGCCCCCTCCCAAGTAGGGATTGCAAAGACTTTTTTGTACACACACAAAGCATCCAATTCCCTTAAGGTTGACCTTTGGACACAACCTTTGAATTTTGGAACCTTAGCATTTTGGAAGTATTAATGGGCTGAACCTTAGGGTCTTTTTAGCCCATTGTTGCACATGGCTCTTTTGCAGATGGCCCCCCCTTTGGATCCCTACTGTGGCCCGTCTACTAGCTTAACCAATATTCTAGCTTTTTCTCCCCTGGCACTTCCCCATATTAAATGATCAGTTTGACATGAGAAAATCATTTAGGAGAAATAGATATTGATTATTATGACATTACCTCTCTCTTGAAATCATAGTCGTCCTCGACTATGGTGTAGAGAAGATAAAGCATATTCATGAGTCCTTTTCTTAGCGTGTAGAGGACCCCTAAGTTACCCTACGACATCATTCCACAATGGATGACTAGTCCATTTGGTGCTTGAGAGCCTGAGGCTGCCGCAAGCATGTCTGCACATTAGTCCTATCAATCTTCCATAGTAGAGTGACAAGCTCTACTTGGTGTTTGGGAGACGTCGTCTCCGCAAACTTGATCTAAGCATGCATAGTACTTCATTTTTGTGCACAATAAAGAAAAAGAGAGTCTTATAAGACAAAAACTTTGATCATTTATAACATTTTGTACATTTGCTTACTCTTGGGAAGCATTGTAAGCATTGAAAAGGTTTAGGTTATCCTTTAATTGTATGCCTTGTATCCATCTAGCATCTTCAAAAGGATAATTCTTAAACTTAATAAGATATCGTCGGATAGTCTTACCGCCTCTTAATACCTTGTCTTCATGTCGGAGAATAGACTCGGGCTGCAACACCTTCTCTTGGTCCTCGATCTCCGGTGGGTCTTCAGTAGTTGGTTCTTGAGGTGGCTCTCCTTTGTAAGGCTTTAATAGGCTCACATGGAAAGCATTGTGTATGAGCCGATGATTGGGCAACTTGAGTTGATAGGCCATCTCATTGATTGGCCTAAGAATCTGGAAGGGACCATAGTACCTTTTTGCTAGTTTAGCATAGTACTTTTGGTGGCCCATAGGATTCTTGCCCATCGTGTGCCTTAATCGAGCCTTGGGAAACTTTAATAAGACCCAATCATTTTCTTTAAAAGCTTGGGCTCTTCTGTGCTTGTTAGCAGCAGCCTTTTGCCTTTGTTGTGAGATAGAGATAGCATCCTTAATCTTTTGAAAAGATTCTTGTAGGTCTCGGCTATACTCATCTGCAGCGAAGATCTTCCCATGTACCTTAAGTACCAAGGGACTTTTTAATCTCCCCTCAATTACCTCAAAAGGTGCTTTTCCCGTGGAAGTATGTACAGTGTTATTGTAAGCATACTCCACTAAGGGTAAGTACTTCTCCCATTGGGATCTTTGATCTACTTCCGTTACATACGCTTTTAGTAGATCGAGAATTGTTAGGTTAGCTATTTCACTTTGGCCATCCGTTTGTGGATGATAGGCCGAAGAGAAGTTTAGCCTTGTCCCTAAATTCTCAAAGAGACCCTTCCAAAAAATACTGGTCATTCTAGGATCTCTATCCGACACTATGGACATTGGCAAGCCATGGTACTTGAAAATTTGTGAAATGAAGAGGGTTGCCATTTGATGGGCTTTGATAGTCTTTTTTGATAAGTATAAAATGAGCATGTTTACTAAACCTGTCTACTATCCTCCATATTCCCGTATTCCCATGGATAGACTTAGGCAATCCAAAGAAAAAATCCATGGATATGCTCTCCCATGGTGAATTAGCGATTGGCAAGGGTTGAAGCATTCCAAGTTGCTTCCCTCTATCAAATTTTGTCTTTTGGCATACCACACATTTAGAAACATACTCTTGTATGTTCACTTTCATGGTAGGCCAATAAAAATATGTTTCAATTCCCTTTAAGGCAGACTGAATCCCTCTATGCCCCGCATAAGGTGGATCATGAGATTCATACATTACTTTCTCACGTAGTGAGTTAGTAACGCATAGTCTATTGCCATAGAGAAGATAACCATCTTGTAAAGTAAATGGTTCTTGTTTCTTCCCTAATGGAAGGGCTGAAATCACACCTCTAAAATCGAGATCAATAGCATACTCATCTATCATTGAAGATAGATCATTGTGAGTTGCTATGGAAACCGCATTCACTCTCGGTCGTCTTGAGAGTGCATCAGCTACTTGATTATGCTTGCTAGCAATGTGAGCAATATGAAAATGAAATTGCAAAAGGAAATTTTCCCACCTCATTTTTTTGTCGGAGAGCTTGGTCTGCGTCATAAAGTACTTAAGACTTTGGTGATCCGTTCGCAGAATGAAAGGAGTCCCCAATAAATAGTGCTTCCATGAGTCTAAGGCATGTAGAACTGCAAGGAGTTGCTTTTCATATATGCCTAGAGCTTGCTCAACAAGGTCGAGCCTTCGACTCTCATAGCCTATGGCATGCCCTTCTTGGAGCAAAACAGCTCCAAGGCAATCACCACAAGCATCGCATTGGAACTCAAATGGTTTTGAGAGATCCGGTTGTGTAAGCACATGTTGAGAGATGAGCTTTTCTTTAAGCTTTTCGAAAGCATTGTTCTCTTTATCAGACCATGTATACCTAACGCTTTTCTTTTTTAGGTCATGTAATGGTCCCGCAATTTGTGAGAACTTTTCTATGAAGCGTCTATAGTATGCACACATACCTATGAAGCTTCTTAGTTCATGAAGATTCCTTGGTTTAGGCCATCCTTTTATTACCTCTAACTTTGATGGATCCATTTGGATGCCATCTTGAGAGATAATGTAACCTAAATACTGAATCTCTTGCAAGAAAAAATCACTTTTCTTTCGATTAACATAAAGTTTATTCTCTCTTAAAACTTGAAATATTACATGGAGGTGTTGCTTGTGTTCGTCTAATGAATTAGAGTAGATGATAATATCATCAAAGAACACTCCAGTGAAGGTTCGATGAGGCCTGAACAGTTTCTCCATCAAGCGGTTGAATGTGGCTGGTGCACTGGTCAAGCCAAAATGCATGACAATGTATTCATAAAGACCAAATGCGGTGCGAAATGCGGTCTTTACAATGTCTTTATGAACTATCCTTATTTGATGATAGCCACTTTTTAGGTCAATCCTAGTGAAGTAGGTCGATCCTTGTAGCTTATCAAATAGGTCTTCTACCCATGGAACGGGAAACCTATTCTTGATAGGGATCCTATTTAGTGCTCTATAGTCGACACACATACGATATGTGCCGTCTTTCTTTTGCACTAATAGCACAGGTGAGCAAAATGGAGATGAGCTAGGCCTAACCATGCCCTTCTCAACTAACTCATGCACTTGCCGCATAATCTCCTCTTGTTGAGCTTGAGAAACTCTATAAGGAGGTTTGTTAGGCGGTGAACTTCCTGGAAGAAGTTCAATTGCATGGTCATCATTACCTCGTTTAGGAGGTAGCTCACAAGGGATGTCGTCAATAAAAACATCTTGAAACCCCTTGACAAAATTGTATAACTCTAATTCCTTTTGGTTGATTTTATTTTCTTTTGCTAAAGCATTAGGTTCATTTTGAGAATCTTTAACAAAAATCATGTACACGGAAATAGAGCTCTTTATTGACTTGTTGAAAGCTGGTGTATGTACAATGGGGATAGTGTTACCCATTTCCTTAGCATCTATATACATGTCTTTTTCCTTGAACTTAAAGGAGATTCTCCTTTCAGGAAATTTAACATTGGTAGCTAGGCGGTCAAACCATGGTGCCCCTAGGATTACATGCTCATGCTTGAGAGGAGAGATAAAGAATTCCTCTTTGTCCACATAGCGTTTGACATGAAGCCTCAATTTCCCGATTAAGGGAGTCGCTGAAGCTTCTTGCCCCTTGAAGGCACTGTCTGCGGGTAGGACATCTCCCATCTCGTAAGCTTGTATGCCTAGCTTGGTGGCCAACTCTATAGATATAAAATTGTGAGTAGAACTAGGGTCAAAGAGAATAAAAGCATCATGTTCTCTTACCTTTCCCCAAGCATGGCATAGAGGAGATCCTTTGTGGTGAGTTTGGTGAGTCTCCTCCTCTTGGATTTCAACCAAGGAAGCTGTAGGAGGATCTTGGTGGTTGTTCTTTTGGGGACAAACACTACAAGAGGCTATTCATATTAGCGACGCTCACACAGAGACGCTCAAAAAAAAAATCCCGGCGTCGCTATGAGCATCGTAAATTTACAAAGAAATTTGCGACGCTCATAGCGACGCCGGCTGGGCTAAAAAAATAACCGAGCGCGCCCAAAAACTCAGATCTCAGATCTGAGTTTTTCGGCGCCCTCAAGCAAGGAGCAGGTAACGCTCTTCCTCTCTCTCTCTCTCTCTTTTTCTTCTCCACACACACACACACACACACACACACACACACACACACACGAGGAGAGGAAGGAGAGCCAGGTATGCTCCTTCCCTCTCCTCATTCTCATGTTCCCTTCCCCTCTTTCTCTCTCCCTCTCTCTCTCACACACACACACACATAGTGTTTTTGTGTGTGTGTGTGTGTGTGTGTGTGTGTGTGAGAGAGAGAGAGAGAGAGAGAGAGAGAGAGTACAAACATAAACAAAAACGCACACACACATACATAAACAAAGAATGCACACACACATTGAGAGAGGAAAAGAGAGGGAGAGCATGCATAAACAAAAAACGCACGCATTGAGAGAGGAAAAGAGAGAGAGAACATGCATAAACAAAAAACGCACACATTGAGAGAGGAAAAGAGAGAGAAAATATGCATACGATCCAAAAAAACGCACACACATTGAGAGAGAAAGAGAGAAAACTAATTTAACGTTGTAGGAAACTAATTAAAATTAAAAGACCTAAAGATTTAGCCGACGAGGAGTTGAACTCAAGACCTATTATTCAAGAGGGAAATGGCATAATCAATCTATCATACTTGGCATGGGTGATAGAAAGGTTATGCCATTTATCTCTTTTTATTGGCACACACATCCACACACGCGCACACACACAATAAGAAGAGAGTTATAACGTCGTAGGAAACTATCCTAAAAGACGTTAAAGATTAGGTTAGATGCAGACTTACGTTAAATTAGATTTAGGTTTATTTAAGTTAAATTAGATTAGATTTAGGTTTATTTTTAACTAGATTTATGTTTATTTACGCTAGATTTAGATTTACGTTAGACCAATAAAGACGAGATTATAACCCGGTGGTTCTGATCTCCGTGCACCTCTAGACCAAGGTGTGTGGGGATTGGACATGACTAGAGAATGTGAGGTAAAGAGAGAGAGAGAGAGAGAGAGAGAGAGAGAGAGAGAGAGAGAGAGAGAGAGAGAGAGAGAGAGAGATAAGACGAAGAATGCCAATAGAATATTAAATTTTTTGTCAAGGTTATAAGATTTTTATCCTCATTATGAGTAGTGACGAGGATGTGGGACCGGCCAACCAAAACACCTATCTCTCAATGAGGGTCTTATATCCTTGTAATCAATGCAAGCATGCTGTGCGACGGACAAGACGTGTTTCTTTGCAGCACGTTCGCGAATTTGGCGAGTTCGATCCATCTATTATAGATCGAGTTGTTGCCAATTATAACTCGTCGGACTCTGACGCTAGCCAACAAGCAGCAATCTTGCAACCCAATAGACGTGTTCGCAGGCGCTTTGGTCAAGCAGCATATGTGAGGCCACAAGATGTAGCCTCTGACAGCTCGGGGGATGATCACGCAGAGCACATTCCCAACGAGGCAATGTTTGAGCCCGAGATTGATGAAATGATCGAGACAATCATGGACTCAGAAAGGCTTATCTATGATGATATGAAAAGTGAAGCCGATACGCCATTGTATAATGGAGCACGTATGTCTAGATTGAAAGCACTCCTGGTTCTTCTCAACATGCAGGCAAAGTTTGGATGGAGTGACACTAGCGTCAGAGCGCTTTTCAGGTGATCTATTACAATTAGTTTACTTTAATAAAACTCTAAATGTATAATGATCTGATAGATTTTTACACGACTGTATCGTATTTTTATGTTGTGTAGATTGCTTAAAGAGCACATACTACCAGCTGACAATGTGATGCCAGATTCCCGAGATGAAGCAAGAAAGATTTTGCGAAACTTGGGGATGGATTACAATTCTATCCACGCTTGTCCTAATGACTGCATTCTTTTCAGAGGGGAATACATAGACATGGAGAAGTGTCCGAAATGTGATTCCGAAAGATATCGAGTAGATCTCCACGGGAGAAAAATTCCACAAAAGTTTTTGCGACATTTTCCTCTGCTTCCTCGCATCAAGCATTTCTTCGGATGTAAGTCCATGGCCGCCCTAGCATCATGGCATGAGGAGAATAAATCTTCGGATGGTGTGCTACGAATTCCTGCAGATTGCGCAGCCTGGAAACATATAGATGGAACATGGTCGGATTTTGCCAGGGAAGCTCGAAATTTGCGCTTAGGCCTGGCTATGGATGGCGTAAATCCATTTGGTCAAAGATCAACATCTTACAGTTTATGGCCCGTTGTCATCGTCAACTACAACATTCCCCCGTGGTTGACTACGAAGAAGGGGCACCTATGGCTAAGCTTGATTGTGCCAGGGCGATATAAAGTGGGGAATATGGATGTGTATCTTCGTCCACTATTGGAAGAGCTACAACAATTGTGGATTGGCATAGAGGTGGTGGATATGAGCCGACACACAGGACGACAGAATGCTTTAATCAGAGGCATTCTAATGTGGACCATGCATGACTATCCCGGGCTAACAGAATGCTCAGGTGATCTATTGACACTCCTCACTCAGACACTGTAAATCTTTTTTTTTCCCATAGTTGATCTATTATAATGTGTATACATGCAGGGCTTCAAACAAGCGGATACAGAGCATGTGTCACATGTGGACCTAAACTCAATGCACATAGGGAACCCTCACTGAAGAAGCAAATCTACGAAGGTCATCAAGCGTATCTTCCAGAGAATCATGTGTTACGCGATGGCTTTTTGGGAAGAGAGCCACCAAGGATGTCTGCACAAGCATGGTTAGAGCAGAAGGAGATGTGCGATGACGGATTGCCTCCAAGGATGAAGAGACTATCTCTATGGTACGAGTTACCATACTGGCCCCGACTCATGATCAATCACTTGCTCGATCCAATGCACATATTCAAGAATGTGGGTAATCTACTATGGGACCATCTGACCGGCAAGAAAGATACTTTGGGAGCCAGAGTTGACCTTAGAAATGTGGATCGTATGGAGCAATATTGGCCGCAAACAGCGTCTGATGGATCGATAAAACTCCCTAAAGCACCATGGATTTTCACAGGAGCCCAAGAACGCAAAGTAAAAGAGACCATTCGATCTTTGCGGACCCCCACTGGCGTAATGCACTCGCTCCGAACGTGTTTTCCTAAAGAAGAAAAGCTTACCGGTTTGAAGTCACACGATTGGCATAAAATGTGTCAGGTACGTTCATAGTGGACTTTAATATCATTGCATAAAATGTGGACTTTAATATCATTGCTGCACATACTTTACGGTTTATTTTACCGGTTGCCATTGAGGGATGTTTGTCTCTCGACATCCGTAACACAATCTACAAACTTGCAAAGCTGGTGCAATGGATCTCACAAAAGGAGATCAACGTAGACTCCATACCATTCGCCAAACTAAATGCTGCGGAGCTTGTGTGCATGTTTGAGAAACATTTTCCTACTACCATGCTAACCATTCAGGTGCATCTTCTTGTTCACATAGTTGATGAGGTGGAAATAGCTGGCACAGTTCATTCCAGATGGATGTTCTTCTTAGAACGTTTCATGAAAACGCTTAAGGGATATGTGCATCAAAAGGCACGTCCGGAGGGTAGCATGGCAGAAGGTTGGTTGGTATCAGAGTCCCTAGTGTACATTGGAGAGTGGCTAGACGGATTTGATAAAGCCCGAGACACGCTATGGCGAACCATAGATGATGAGCGCATATCTGGGATTGTCATGTGCAATCTCGGTGTTGAGAAGAAGATGACGGAAGATCTAGAGGCTAAAATCAACCGATTTTGCATGCTTCACAATCCAGTGATGCAAAAGTGGATTTCACAATATGAGGATGCAAAGCAAGAGCGACAAAGGGCACGAATCGAGTGGAGACGGGGAAGACGACCACCGATGCACTATCCAGCGGTTTTGGAGAGCCTACCAACCTTCATGAGCTTAAGATGGTTGCACAACCAATTGAAAAGCGCACAACAATGCGGTGACGAAGTGACTGAGGAAGAGTGGGAGTACTCTCGGGGTTGCGCGACCAAGGTAAGTTTGCAATGTATGACTAGCAAGTGACTTTATTTATAAACGTTTGAACGGCCACTCATAATCTTTGTTCGTTGTAGTATAAGTCATACACAGCAGCATGGTGTAAAGGTCGACATTTTAGGGTGGAACGAATCGCCAAAAAGCATTTTACTCAAGATTGTGGAATGATGGCAAAATTTGAACAGTCTAGTCGACGACGTTCCTCTGATGCAGATCCTGTGGTGGCGGAACTCACTTACTTCGGCACGCTGCAAGAGATTTTGAGGATCGATTATAGAGGATTTTTTGTCGACTTGTTCGACGTGCAATGGTTCAAGATAATCATGGAGGGTCGCAACGCTACTGTGCGTAGAGGAGAGTCTGGTTTTCTTGAGGTGGATTCTACTAAGAAATGGACTGACCTAAGAGACACTTTCGTACTACCCGAGCATTGTGAACAAGTAAGTATGTAAATAGTTAACATCCCCCTTTTACAAGTTATGTGCTTGAAAGCTCTCATGTAAGTTATGTGGCTCTGGCAGGTAATATTTCATCCTACAAAGTCTACATCAAACTGGTGGTATGTCATAGAGGTAGCCCCTCGTAGTGCAAGGACGTATGAAGGCTACCATGTGCCAATCACAACGGCATCAATGGAGGAGATCAGAGAAGATGCTCAATCAGAAGCCGCTGCGGTGGTGCCAGACGAGCATCAAGATGCTACTACTCTATATGGGGTGCATGCAGAGGAGCTACAAAATGAAACAGAGGATATGTGTTTAAACGGAGAGCTCTATATAGATATAGGAAGTTATGCTGAGTTATGCGAGGATGAGAGAGAGATCTCTTAAAGCCACAAATATTGTATTTGAACAATTTTGCTCTGTGTTGTAAAAGCTCTGGCTCTCTAAGTACCTTCCATGGTGTATAACGCTCTTTTCTACTCGCGCTCACATCTTTTGATTGAAAATTCTGAGTTTTCGACTTGCCTCTTCTATCACTCAATTCATTGCGTCATTGTATTTATATGCGTCATTACGTCATTGTATTTAACGGTCTTTGCGTCATTGTCTACTCTATTCATTCAATATTAAGTTTAAATATTCGTGTGTTTAATGCAGGTATGGATGATGAGGAGTTTCTTTCTTCTTTGTCAACGCACTAGAGACAGTGGTACGTGGAGCGTCATCGCTCTGGCGCATCATCGCGCGTTCCTACTCCATCCGCATCTCCCTCTCTTTTGGAGCATTCGGCGCGCTCTGAAGCTTCGGCGTCGACGAGACGAGCTTCACACTCGTCTAGACACCAGCGCTCTAGTGGTGGCGGTGGTGGTTGTTGTGGGGATTCTGCCAACGATGCCTCCACACCGCCTCGTGCTCGACGAGGCTCTTTACCCTCCCCTTCTTTGCCCGCCCCCACACCAGCCACAACATCTCCATCTACGCCAGGTTTTGCACGACTGACTGTTCCTAGAAGCTACACACCTCTACCTACTCCGCCAGGAGCCACCCCACTCGACACTCCTCGCTTTGGGGCCCAGACGCCGGTGGAGACACCTGACGTCCGTACCCCCATCGACACGCCGCTAGAGACCCCTGCCGGGACACCCAGGTTCACGCGTCACCGGCCAGAGGGCTTGTCTTACTCCGTCAACTTCAGCGGCGGCATCATCATGGATGATGACGGCAAGAAGGTGATCTCGCGCATGTGTGGTCTTTGCTCTCAGCTGTTTAGACACTACATACTAAACAAATGGTGTGAAGTACCAAGTGATTTAAAAAACAGAGTCATCACCATACTTCATGATGATTTTCCCGTTCCAACACGGGATCAACGCTTCAATGAAAACCTGATGAAGATTCGAATGCGCGAATACTGCAAACACAAGCGTTCCGAAGTGCAAAAAGCAATCAAGAATGGGTGGAACAGGCCAGATTGGCTGCCCAAAGAAGATTGGAAGAATGCGAAGAAAGCAGCGCGCGAGAATCCCGACAAGTGGAAGCAACAAAAGGATGCAGCCAGAGCGCGAGTAGAGGCAGGGAGCTCGCACCACTTGGGGAGCGGTGGATGGGCATCATTTGAGGCCGATTTTGTAAGTGTTTTCGCATTGCTCTTTATGTTCGATAGTTTAGGGTTTATGTGTTTTTTAATTCTAACATAATGAAATCTTTGTATGTTTTGACAGTGGTCAATGACAGGACGTGATCCCACACCGTGCGAGCACGAGTACGCAGGCAGGAAGGGCTTAAACGCCCTGATGGACATTCTCAGTTCTCGCGGCGGCATGGTTAGTATTAGGGTTTACTCTTTTCTATTTTTTGTATTGTTTTATAAATGTCGCTATATGTTTATACTTACTGAAAGCTGTCTTATTGTCCATTTTTGCAGAATCCGACAGATACGCCGCTTGGACGCGATGAGACGTCTGACTAGACGACGTCAGTTTAGCCGTAGCTAGATAGCATTAGTTTAGGGTTTCTCATAGCTTATGTATCATGAGACGGATTTTATACGTCTTTTTGAACCATGTATATTATTACATTTGTCACCGCAGTTCCTTTTGCCAATCAATTCTTTATGCCTATGATGTTGTACAATTGTCATTATTACATTTGCCAATCAATTCGTTTTGCCTATGATGTGTACAATTGTCAATTTTGCAAACAATGCGTCTTGTGGGTGACTATTTTGGGTCTATTATCTACCCTTGCACTTTTTTTAAAAAGTGAATCAAGTACAATATGGTTGATGGGTGGCAGGGCATTCAATGCCCTGCCACCAAAAAAAAAATCTCTCGGGCGTCTCTATAACCGTTGCTATTTATGGCTCTGTAGCGTCGCTATGAGCATCGCTATAGTCTTCTGTGTAAACGTCGCTATAACCGTCGCTATGAGCGTCGCTATGAGCGTCTCTATATAGAGACGCTCTCGTAGCGACGCTCGTAGTGACGGTTTTAGCGACGCCGGGGGTTATAAAAACCCAATGTATTTCCGTCGCTAACAGCGTCACAAGAGCACACAACCTCTTGTAGTGAAGCGCCGTACGCATGCCCTTGTTCGCCACACTTGAAACACCGGTTATCCTTGCGATAACGCTCAAGCTCTTCAGGAGAGAGTTTGTTTCTACCTTTGTAAACGCCCTTCTCTTTAGCTTTGTTGGAGTTGCCCTTAGGAGTGTTTTGGACATTGTCCTTCCCCTTAGGCTCGTTGGAAACCTTGTTTTCCGTGGGGCTTATTATTTCTTTTAGCCCCTGTTTGGAAATTGATTCGAGAGGCCACCATAGTATGGTGTATTACCGCCGATATGGTACGTGGCCTTTGGGAGTTGACATACTCCGCCATTTCTTTGGTTAAGCCCGCACAAAATTGTTGCTTTTGCTCTCCAAAATCCAACTTTTTGAAGATAGTGGATTTGCGTTGTAGGTCCGAAAACTTGTCTACATATTTGTGGATGGATTCATAGCGAGAGAGCTTTAAGCTTCGCCATTCGGTGAGTACTTTGTCTTTGGCATCGGTGGCCAAAAACTGCTTCATAATGGAAGCTCTTAAAGCATTGCATGTTTGTGGAGCTTCACCGTTGGCTCGTAGGCTAGACCACCATTGCCTCACGGAATTTTTAAAGTGCGTAGCTACATGGCGTAGCTTAGAGGACTCCGTGAAGCCCTCATCTCCAAACGCCGCATCAAATTGCTGGATAAAGGCCAAGACATTGTTTGTAGCACCAAAGGTACCATCATAGGTAAGGAAAGAGATGCTCTTCCCTCCCTCTTTGAATTTCTTAAGCTTGGACGACCTCTTCCATGCGGCATAGGATTTCCTATAGCCTCTTCTTTTTGATGGTTCAAAGGTTGCACCATCACTTTCTTCAGAAGGTGAAGAATTTGAAGAAGGTGGAGAAGAGAATGACCGCTTCCTTGCCATTTTCTTCTCTTGCTTTTTATCATCCCTCTTTGAATTATGGCGTGGAGAAGAGTGTGATGGTCTTCTCCGCTTTGGTGGTGATGGAGAGAGTTTAGCCCGCCGTCTTCGTGGAGCCATCTCCGCCGAGGTGGCGGGAGACTCACTTCTTTCTCGTTCCTTCGGTGAAGGCTCTTGAGTTCTACTTTGGGAATGAGATTCATCATCAAGAAGTAAATTCTTGAGACCTCTTTTGGGAGTCTCACAAGGAGGCTTCCTAGGTGTTCTCTCGTCATGGTGATGAGCTTGGAGAATCCCTTGAGCACGGAGCTGCCGTTGCACTTCACTTTGGAGAGATGGATTGCCCATGGCTTGTTGAAGCCTAGAAACCAGATAGTTAACAAGCATCGGAGCATCATTAGTAGCTTGCTCATTAGAAAAATCAAAGTTATCAACATTGATTTCACTCTCTTTACTATTGTCAGCCATTCTAACAACATTTAGGTGTAAACTTTTTAGGTGTACTTTGGCACTTCAAGCCCTAGTTGCTACTCCTCTTTACCCCTTTAGAAAAAAAAATCAAGCTACTGTACCCATGGCTCGAATACCATTAATTGCAAGGAATAGAAGAGAGGGTCTTTCAACACCAAAACAACACCGGATCTTGTCAAGCTTCTAATAGCTCAATAGTGGTTAAGCCGTAGGCCAGCCCCGTAGGACTCCACTATTAAGATCATAGCTCTCAACGGTGATGCCACGTTAACTGCACGAAGGCAGGCGCACTGCAAGGCTGAAAAATCCCTATTCTACTTACTCACAGGCAATTAATAATACCAACCATTTATAGCTAGCTTGAGGACGTCCTTTCTTGAGCAAGAAAAGAGAAACCTTGTGCTCTGGTACCAATGTAACATTTAATGGCCTAAAAACTTGTGTGTAGCGGAAATTAGCATGAACATAGTAGGCATTTCATTAGAATAGATTCCTAATGAGAATTACAAGAGTGCTTGGGTGGAGAGAGCAACAAAAAACATAGCACCTAGTTAGATAGCATGAACAATACTTTCAAAAGAGAGAGAAATTAAGCTATTGACAACAGTTGAGGACCGGATTTGCATGGAGCCGGTCCCCTCTCCAAAAGGCTTTGTATTATGGTTTCTCCCATCAAGAGAGACATTGTACAATACAATTCTTTGTGTTCCTTCAAGACTAGCTAGTGCAATGAAGATGAAAGCTTCATGCACTGAGCAAAATATTTAGCAAACACAACATCAATTATCCCCGGTCTCAGAACCAAGGCCTCACACACCTTCGAAGATGGTGAGAGCTAGCAGGGTATGAGAGGAGATTGAGAGGAAGAAGGAGTATCTTACGAGAAAGATGTACATCTCCTCACATAATCACTCATATTAGCATAGCTTAGCTTAGTAATTAGCATGGTAGAGGAGATAAGCATGCATTGAAGCTTGGCTCTTGGTTGGATTTTCATCCACATGCCAAGAGTGTGTCGATGTAGGCTTCTATCTCACAAGCTTGGAGTAGGTGATGAGCTCTCCATTAAAGCTTGGGAAGAGATAGTCTTGTTTACTTCGCACATGAGATTGTGTGAGTGTGTGTGTGATAATGCCCTGCAAAAATCAGCCCCCTCTCTCTCTTGGGCGAGCCCTCTTGCTATTTGCTCTTGCTCTACCCTCATTGGACCTCCCCAGGCCTAGCCAATGGTAATTAAGGAGTATAAGTGATAGCCTTCTGACATGTGTCCCCCTTTCCCCTTTTGTGAGAGCTTTAGGTAATTTAATAATTCAACTAAACTCTCATTGGACCCCTTTGCCTCCTGGCCAATAGGAATCAAGCAAGCCATTGGGCTGCTGAATGCTCATTGGACCCCTTGGGAGACTGTCCAATAGTCTTCTAGAGGACTTAATTATCAATGGTTATTTTATTAAGTGTTTTTTAAATTAAGTAAACTAGATTTACTCTAGCCTAATTCTCATTGGTCCACCTCCAAGGCCATCCAATAGGAATTGGGTACACCTTGTGGGCATCTAGCCTAGGGAGCTGACATGTGTCCCTCATTCCCTTTGTGTAAAGGGAGCTTGTGTGTGTGTGTGGCTTTCTCTCTTATCCCCTACATGCAAGGCTCGCCCCCTCCTAAGTAGGGATTGCAAAGACTTTTTTGTACACACACAAAGCATCCAATTTCCTTAAGGTTGACCTTTGGACACAACCTTTGAATTTTGGAACCTTAGCATTTTGGAAGTGTTAATGGGCTGAACAATAGGGTCTTTTTAGCCCATTGTTGCACATGGATCTTTTGCAGATGCCCCCCCCTTTGGATCCCTATTTTCCCTCCTTTGGATCCCTACTGTGGCCTGTCTGCTAGCTTAACCAATATTCGAGCTTTTTCTCCCCTGGCACTTCCCCATATTAATCGATCAGTATAATATGAGAAAATCATTTAGGAGAATTAGATATATTTTATTATGACATCGGCCCCACCTCTTGAACAAACAGCACAACACATGGTCCCTAGGGCCCAAAATGTTGTTCAAACAACACCCTTACCACCTCCAGTGCTAGGACCGCAACCACCACATCCGAGAATCACTTCTGTGAATCAAGTGGGTTGTGAGTCATCTATTGCTTGTTTGGAAGGCTGTGAGGAAGATATAGATCCTAACATTGCCTATGGGATGGATGTGCTTGAAGAAAGTCCACAATACTACATGGAGGACTATTGGGGACAAGTCAAACCTGTATATGAAGTAGCTTCTCTTGCGGCAAGAGGCCAAAATATCAATTACACTGCTAAGAGACCACCTCTTCAATGCTATGAGTGTGGAGGTCCACATCGTGTAGCCAAGTGTCCTATTAGGCTACAAAAGAACACCACACTAATGCAAATTAATCAAGTGAGCACGTCTACAATGACGATACTCATCTGTAATCGATGTGGCATAGATCATTTGATTGCCCAATGTCCAAATAATCCAAATGCACCGAAGATCCCGCCATTAAACTTGATTGAAGTTACCGAGGAGCCATCACAAAGTACACATGTGGTACCAGTAAACATACTCACGCGGTCGATGCTCCAAAAACAAAATTATATTCTTGAGGAAAGAGACAGGGCATCAATTGCCCAATCTCAGAAAAAGAAGAAAACACGAAGGAAGAGATCGCAAAAAGAAGCGAAGTCAGCAGACCCCAGTTCAAAGACCAACATAGGGACTGGTGATGACCCCGTATATATGAACGACGCTGAAGAGGATTCGAATTCAGGTGAAACCATGGAGACCAAAATGACAACTAAGATAGAAACCAACAAGGAAGATCTTCATGAGCCACAATGGCTAGGATCCAAAAAGAAGATAGGAACTTACCCAAACCGTATAGAGGAGATTGAGCGAGTCAAGCAATTAAGGAGTTTGGTAGAAGATACCCAAAGGGATCTAGAACCAGCACCTAGGAAGATCCAGATTACAGACACCGTGTTCCCTACGCAACAACAACCTCACCAAGTCCATAGACCCTTGGACATACCTAGTGTCATCCAAGAAGAAAGTGACTTAAAGTCATGGGAAAGTGGGCGTACTCACTTCTTGATGGAAAGAATGTTTACAGAGGGACTACCTAATCCTATCGAAGAAATGGAGATCCCATCTTCCCCACGTCAAGGGAGTCAAGGCCAAAAGGTGCCGTTAAGCATTGCCAAATTGATGGATTTCATGTCTTCAGAAGTTAGAACCGCCATCATGTCCAAACTATATAAAGACCCTGCGCTAGTCTCAGCTCTTCGAGCCTTCCTCAATGGAGAACTAAAGTTTGGGCTACCACAATTTGCACAGATGGATGGAGTTGGGGAGATTCCAATGGAGGAGGAACACTTAGATCCACAACCCAACCTAGATGAGAACCTTGTTATAGAAATACCTGTTAACAAGTTGGGACAATACTTTGAGGGTGATGAATCCAATGCGACCATACCAATCACTACTAAGGGATTAATTGTGAAGGGAATCCTTGATGGTGGCGCTGGGGTTAGCATTGTGACTAAAAATTGCTGGGAAACTATGGGAAGACCTCACCTTGCGACCACAACCATAGTAGTGAAGATGGCCAATGGGTCTATTGTTAAACATATTGGGATGCTAGAAGATCTTAAGATCAAGGTCTTTGGACATAAAATAAGAGTTACCTTCATTGTTATGGATTTATCCAAACACACTATGGCATCGGAGATGATCTTAGGACGTCCTTTCATGAGGGAAGCAAAAATGGTGCATGACTGGTCTAAAAACCATGTCTACTTGCAGTTCCAATATTCTGTCATTCGAATGGATCTTGTAACGGGTCGAGCAGATCCTCTAGGAAACAGGTTTATAATTGATCATAGATCTGACACCACAGTTCACTCGGCCCTATTGCAGTATTGTTACATGTGTAAAGCGGACACTGATGTTGGGAAAGATTCTCCTTATATGGATGTACTACCTGGGATGACTGAGTCGGACAATGTGGATTGGGTCCACCTAGCAGCAACCATAGACACTTGGGGAAATAGGGGGATGACCTGGGTAGCTCCTGAGGGGGATGAAATGCCCGTACCCTTAAATATGCTACAAGCAATGCATATAGCTTCTGACAAGACTCATCCTAATATAACGAAGAAAACATACAAGTAGGTCCCTAAAGCTTCTTTAGCGACCATAGCTAGTGCTAAAACACAGAAGCCTTGTAAGAAACGTCCCACTCGTCCCAAGAAAGGTAAGAAAACGTTGCGTTGGATTCCTAAAAAACTATTAGAAGCCCAAGGCTACTATAAAGGAAATGATCAAATCTGGGTGCCAAAACGTAAATTGGGTTCTTACCTGTCACCTGACCTATGTGAGTCAAACCCTGTGACGACAAAGCTGATGAAAGATCATGGGAAAGGAAAAATCATAGAACACTATTAACCGGATCCGGAGCTAGTATGGGTTCCCAAGCGAGAAAGGTTTGTTTTGCTCAACTCAACCATAGAAAAAAGGAATAAAGCTTCTAGCTCCTCAGGTAATGCATCCATAGAGGTAAAAGCTTCTACACAGCCTCCACCTACAATAGTGGACCTCCATAAAGATACAAAGGAATCCACACCTCCCAGTATTCAAGCATCACCTGATGGACCACTTCAAGTTCGATCCTGGGAGAGTACCTTACCACCCTTGCAACTCGACGAGGCACCTAAGGTAATCGAAAACTACTGGCAAAAATCCTCACCTGTTACCAACTGGAACATTGGTTTCAAAGGGTGACAAGCTCATTTCAAACGATATGATCTACCCAAGGAAGGGGGAGTGTTTGCTGATATCCATCATTCACTTGCTTCCCTCTCAACCTTCCTCCCTAACCTCTCAATCTCCCAATCATAGGGAATGTACATATAAAGCCTTATACTCACAAAAAACAAAAATAATAAAGAGCAAGAGCAATTAGCAAACGAGTATGCACAATAAAAGTCAAAACATTGACCCAAACCTACACATGTCACATCCAATACAGTGAAACAAAAACCTACGTCATAAAACAGAAACTCGAGTGATGGAGGGTAGGTAAGATTAGTACGATAGGAGTGTTTCTATTTTAGAGTTGAGTGATTAGCAAAGTTCCGTTTTCCCACTGATGTGCCTCCTAGAGGTATTCTTTGTGTTTCCTAGTGTATACAGGAACGTGTTGCTGTGGTTAGGATTTGGACCTTCATGGAATCTTTCTCTCGTTCGCACTTCAAATCAAGAACGATCATCAACACAAACAGGTGTTTCTTGTTCATTAGCATTGTCCTTTATCTGTTTGCATCCATGTTTGTCTGCTTTAATTGTGATTGTTAGCATAATATCCAACACATTTGTTTAACGAACATTTTGTCATAATCACTTGTCTAGGATTAAAAATCAAGCAGTCTGACTAAGCTAGTTTGACCAAGCTAGGTGTTAGAGAACTTCTCTTAATACCATGGGGAATGCCTTCCTAATTATTAATGGTTACTTAGGTTCTTAATCCGATTTAGGCAGCATTGTGTGAAATGTACTAGGGATTTCTAGTGGGCTTAGTCCCTAGTGACCTTTAGCTTAAGTATCATAAAGGGAGTTTACTAGTGTGATGAGCCTGGGGAGGTGTAACAGTGTTATATGACCCCCCAAAAGTTACAAAATTAAAATGCTGAAAACGAACAAACAAAAACAAATCAAAGTGCCACAATGTAAAATCTTAAGCTGGAAGAGAAATCTCAGTTTGATTTGGTACTTCACTCACATGTATCGCCTATGGTACTAGAGCCCTAGAGGTTCCCAGTGTGGGCGCTTTTCTTTGAAAAGCAAAAAACCCAAGGCATACAAAATAAGCACACACATCAAAATTGAATCACCGTGAAAAGACTTTGGGGGGTCAAAGAAAAAGTAATCAGTCAGGCGATGATTTCATGAGAAATTCCTTTTATCATAGCTTAACTACAAGGTCTTCTAGGTAAAGCCTCTAGTCAGCCCTCGAACATGAAATACTTGGCTCTCGTGATTAAACAACTTAATTGACCAGAGAAAATTGAGAAGCTTATCCATGGTATTAATAGTCGATCTCTAGTGCCTTTCGATTGTTAAATTAGCGACCCCAGACTTGTTTAGTTTTTTACCTTTACATCTATTTATGCATTTGATTGTTTATTGCTGAAAAATGGTTTAAAATTCTGTTACCAATCACATTGTTTGCCTACAACTGCATATGCTTTTTAATTCTATATGAGAATGCAATTACTGTGCCAATGTTGTTTGATTTTTCAGTGAATGAAGAAGGCTAAGGACATTCATCTCAAATGCTCTTCCACCTCGACGAACGAGCTTCAACTCAATAGCTTCCAAGGATGGAATCTACATCAGGAAGGGGGGCATGTTAACCCTCATGGCTCACGGACACCCTATCACCTACGATGGATGTTGTATTATTTACTTGGTAAAGTCAGGTACCGGACTTGTCGGTCCAATAGGAAAAGGGTAAGAGTGATCACCGATGAAAGGTGCACTCTAACTGGAACATTCAAGGGATTAGTTGGCTAAGCAAGGGCTGAGCTTCAAGCATTTTTCACAACCCAACCCAATTTGGAAACCACTTTGACCCTCCACTATCAATCTCTTGAGCACATTACTTCATACATTTCCACGTGCATGGGGAGATTCATTGTTGAGTTACCAAACCGGCAAGGGCAATGGGTCCCTGAAGGCCTTCTCCACCACATCTACCAAGGGGACATGCCATTTCATCAACGGCTTGCACGCTTTGCCACCATAGCACAACCCGTCGAACAATATGTGCGGCTTGAAGCTGATGATGTGCAAGCAATGCGTAAGGGAAGGATTGGGAACACTTTTTTCTCTGTTCAGGCCATAATGATCTTCCTCCTTCACGAGTGCCCAGCAGGCCCTGACGTAGTGCTACCACACTTGCAGATCGGCGGGGTATTGGCTGATGTGAAGGACCGCAAGCCCGCGGCCATTGACTCATCCGCAGAGGAGAGGACGCTTGCCTTGACCTGCCCTGTAGGGATTCAAGGCCTCTTGGAGGCCTCTCCATCAGTCGGTTCATCCTCGGGACCGCCAGAAGGAACCACCACTCGGGATTCCATCCCTGAGGTAGAGATTACCCGCTTCTCCTCCATTGTGGTGGGTGGGGAGGAGTTTGTGTTTATGCACGATCTGGAGAAATCCTTTGAGCTTCGCATGGATGAGTGTTTCGCCATCCTCGATGCCCATGGCAAGTTTGAGGTTGATACTTTGGCGGACACAGTGGCGATCGCACAAGCCGAGGTGGCAGCGGCCGAGCAGGCCAAGGTCTCTGAGGAGGAGTTTGTGGACGTGCAAGCCATGTGTTTGGCTAAACGCGCAAGAGTGGATTCACCACCACCTGCTGCAACACCTGTTTTGCTTGATCCAAAGGGGAAGTCAAGCGTGGATCTTTACTTGCACCCGGATGCTGATGAGGAGGATCGTAGACAAGAGGTATAGATGCTCACTTACATTTGATTGTTACAAATGATTTTGTTAATGTTATATCATAATTCTGTTCCCTATCTCAGAAAACCTATGTTTTGCAGGATGTTCTGGAGGTTGATGCCTGGGCGCAACGGTCAGGGGGGAGGAGGACACCGTTCGGACCTCAAGCGGCACTTGCTCACTACCTCGGCACACTTCCCACTGGTGTCGTGGTGTTTGTCCATGCCGACTACTCTCCGAATGGTCGCTACAACATTTTTGCTCTCCGTTCACTCTCCAAGGCGTTGTGTTTAACAACACTTGCCCAAACGGCCAACCTTGTAGTGCTTGTAAAGAAAGCTTTTGCAATATCCACTTTCGGTGTAAACTTTTGCCGGCACCTTATGCCCATGTCGGCATGAACCAAGCTGTAGGGGTAGGGGTTAATGACACCCAAGAAATCACGACCACTTTACTTAACAGGGAGCCACCCCAAAAAGCCAAGCGCCAGAAAATTGTAATTAGAAAGATCCTAAAGCAAAAGCCGGATATCATGTAAAGCATTGATTTCTTTAATGAAACTACTTTTTGCTGTCTATGACTCTCTTTCTTGCAAGGTTTTGAATTTCTTATATGTTGGGCTTCCATTGTGTATGAGAAGCACCATAATTTCTGCTATGACTACTAAAAGGTTTGGCAGGCATTAAAAATTATAAAATGCATACTTTGTTATATCTAGGCTTCCAAATTTATGGATGTGCCTAGTAAAGGGCTTGGAAGTCCCTAAAATATGCTGCCACAAGGGCGCGCATTGGGGCCTTCCATCAGTAGATGAAGTGTGCAAATGCGCGCCCTTGTGGCATATGAATTTGGACACATCTAGGAGCATACCCAGGTACAAAACAGAGTGAGAAGACATTAATACACAGTTGCAAAATAGAAAGACATGGATACCTAGGAAACCTTAAGCCCATCTTGCCCCAGATACCTAAAGTTGTATTAACAAACCACAAGAGTAAACTATGTGGCAATATCTAGCCCTTTTTGGAGTATAGGACTGACATGGACTAAGGGGGGATGATTTCCAGAAGTATCTATGCTAATTGAAGCATTGAAGCAAACAAAACATACTTATTGCTTGTCAAAATTGTCTGGAAACCACTGGAAAGTGTCTGGAAAGCACTAGGAAAGGCTGCCACAAGGGCGCGCATTGTGTCCATCCATAGGCCTCTGGAAGCCCCAAATGCGCGCCCTTGTGGCAGCCAGTTTGGGGGCATTCCAAGCCATTTTCAACACTTTGTAGATGCTTTTTCCATGCAATAGTGAGTCACATAGCATGGATACATCAGGAAGTGCATGCCCCACTTAGCCAAGGTGCCAATTTTTCACAATAACAAGCTAATGGCTACATACATACAATAGAAGGTAGAAAAAACTTGGACCAGTGCTACATTGCATGGTACAGAATTAAAACAATACAATGCACAGTGGGGTATACAATAAAAGACACTTATATTCAAATTCTTCCCAATACAATGCACATAGTGGGGTATACAATCAAAAGACGCTTGTATTCAAATTCTTCCCAATCTTGGAGTTCTGTAAATACATAAAGGTTTGATGCCTAATTACAAGCTACTCCTCATGGTGCAAACGGCGAGCAAGCTGCATATCCTTGGGCATAATGGTTACACGCTTTGCATGGATGGCACAGAGGTTAGAATCCTCAAATATGCTAGTTAAATATTGCTTTGCTGCCTCTTGGACTGCCTCTATGGCCACGGCGCCCATCCGAAACTGAGTGTTGTACAATTGCAAAACCTCTTTGCATAGCCTTGCAAAAGGGGCCCTCCGAATCAAGAGCTCGGTGCTCTTTTGATAGTGTCGAATCTCCGCAAAAGCACGGCTGCGCTTTCGTACCTTCTGAGGTCGACGTGGAGGTGCATTTTTGGCACGAGTTGGGGCAGCTTGCTTCCTCTTCTTGTAGACAATGCTCTTTCTCTTTTTTTTCTACATAGGCACTTCCAACACCTCATAATCTGATTCCACCCTCTCTCCATCTGATTCGTGCTCTTCACTATTGACCGGATGTGATGGTGTAGGTCCACTCCCTTTAGGAAGTGTCTTACCCCCAATAGACATGTGAGCCTGATAAGTTTGTATTTGGACGCCAACCCATGGGGCATCTTCATCCGTTTGCGTCTCTTTGGAGCCTTCTGACGGTTGCTTTTGGCTGTTTGTTTCTTTGCCTTGGTCGCTCTCATCCTCCCCGTTGCCATCACAATCGTTGGACTCTGATGAATAGACAACAAGGCAATGCTTCCGTCTCTCTTTTGCTGCTGTAGAGGACTGGCCGTGCTAATTTGAAGCTCCAGCTTCTTCTGTGTGGACTTCACCTTGAGCTTGTGAAGTTCCAGCTTCTGTTGCTGTACCTTTGAGTCGTTGGCCATCCGGCCCCTCTGGATATGCAATCCTAGACGTTTGTTTTGTTCTTGCCATGGTAGCACCTAGTAGGGAAAATGACAAAATGAGCGCCTTCAACCTTTAAATAGGTTTTTTTGAGATTTGGGCCCTTTCACACTATGCGGCCAATTGAGTGAAACTCAAATAAACCAATTGAATTTAACAACTAAACCTGGATCATTCGGACGGCTGACGCGACACCCAAACGCCGCCTTTTCGATACTTAGTTGCACGCCAAGCTTCATGGCCTAGGGACGCTCGCGAGTGTTTCCACTTCTCGGATGCTGCAGTACGGGAGGCGTTGCGTAACTGCTTTGCTAACATCGACTCTCTTGCTTTCTCAATAGTACGAGTCTCCCAAAGGTGTGCCTAAAAAACCAGTTAAACTTATCTTGGAGGTAGTTGGAGTGTGAACTACCACCACCATGCCGAGTATTCTTGAAGTAGACTCCTTTTGCTCGATAGTGGGACTTCTCCATGCCTTGTGTACTCCATATATCAAGCGAACCATAGCGGTCCATGAAGTATGCACCATGCGCATAGAGAATGTGCTAAAACAACCAAAAAGGAGATAAGCTAATAGAAAAGTTGCATTTTCAAACATTGGATATGTATTAAGTCCGTTAAAACAAACCATGTAGTGTGTAATCTTGCTTTCAGACCATCCGTCCTTAGCAACCTTTGTGAATTCATAAAGCACCTTCTTGAATTCCTCTCGCTGCTCAATGGTGGTGCTTGAAAGATTCATCAATTGCACAACCTTTTGAAAGGTTGACCATACTAGCTTGCGTTGGTTAGCAACCTCCACATTGGGATCTTTGTCCGTCGTGCATGAACACAAATCTTTCCACAACTCCCACCGCTTCGCACTTGCTAGATCGACACTTGCCTTGGATACTTGCATTGGAGACTTTGACATCTTCTTGAAAAATCGACGTGCCTTGGCTCCATTCATGGAAACCTTCTGTGCCACCTCATATGTCTTCTCCCTACAAGTCTCTGCTACAATGTTCACCCTTGATCGGTGACATCCAATCTCATTAAGGAGCGTCTCCACCCCCTGCAAGGAGTCTTTTGACCGTTGAAGGGGCTTCATTGTGAAAGCATAATCAATGTGATGCTTTAGGATCCTATCAAATATTCGCATAAACGCATGCAATGTACAAAAGTGAACATTGTTGAGGGAGAAGGGAATTATGGGGTTCCACCCAGGATCTTTGCTATCCCTATTGGGCACGTGCAGCATATCACATGAAAGAACCAAAGTTTGCCACTCCCTATTTATATGGTCATCATTATTTTTGTCCTGACCTTCCACTTGAGTTGCTCGACTTGTCTTGTGCCCTTTCGTACAGAATGGACAGGGAAGTAAAGAATTTGCACCTTGTTTGCATCCAAGCATGCACTTTATGGTCTTTAGATCACCACCTAAATGCCATTCAACATCAAACTCCCCACGTCCTGGAACCATGAGCTTCTCACCGTTTATTTGAGCTTTAATGAAAATCCATGCAAGGACTTCATGTGTCTCTTTCGGAACTTCAATTGCACCAAGCCACCATATATCCTTCTCTGATTGCACACTAAAAGAGGGCTTTGTTGCTTCACTCGAACTGCAAGATTGCTTGGCATAGGCTAGGGCTTCATTCATAAGCGTGATGCTCATTCTCTCCAACTTTCTCCCTTTAACAATTACACACTCATCCAACTTCAGCACGAACACAAGCTTGCCTTCAAGAACTGCCAACAATATAAAGCCTCAGAATGCATGTTATGACACATCATAGAGCATGTAGGCAACTCTAAACTAAACTGCATCACTCAAATTGTAGAAAACAGCCATGGACTGCTGCAATCGTATCAAGTCCACAAAGATATTGTTGAATTTGGTGTAAACAAACCCTTCGGTCCACAACACATTGTTAGAAACAACACTGCTTCTCTTCCCGCGGCCCTTCCTTCCTTCTGATTTGCTACGGAGCAGCTGAAGAGGCATCGTGTCTTCAATATACAAGTAGTCCCCTAAGTGGTGAACAACATCTTCATTTGACACCTTCTTGGCAATCGCCACTCTGTGAGGAAGTGGAAATAGGTTTTTCGTGACTCCTCGTCTTCTTAATGCATCTTTTAACACTTGATGTATTGCTTGATAGCCCTTGGTACTAATCCCAACAACATCACAAATATCCTGAACATCTAGATCAGTGACAATATTAGAAAAATCACTAGAACTCTCTTAGTGATTGCGTCTTTCAAGTGTTTTGCCTCTGGAACATCAAGCATCCCAATAAAATCCTCTTTGTTGAAACAAGAACGAAGTAAAGTAGCCCTAGCTGACGCATTCTCGTCACCACACGTTTCTTGGACGAAGTTCCTATTGCCCAAAACAACAATGATGAGCGGTATTAGACTTAAACAACATGAGGGACAGAACATGTTACCTCATAGCTGTCACCCTTCGTTTTCTTGCACCTCCACGTGGTGCAAGAGTCTGAATTTTGGACAACTCTCGTTTCCTCACCCTACCTCCCATGGCAGTACTCTTCATGTGTGAAAGAGTATCCTCAAGCTTTTTAATTACATTTTCCTTGGTTGTGATGGTGCTCTTTGCCTCCTCAAGCGCACTAGTAGCTGTTTGCATCCGATCTTGAAGATTGTGGAAACTCCCATTGAGCAACTGCCAATGACGCAAGTAGATCTCGGACCGCACAATCTTGTGTTTGTTGAGTCTCTTGCCGTAGCCCAACAAACCTTGCTCTCCATTTCCAACGTATTGCAACAGTGATGAAATGTTTGTAAAAGACGGATGAACATTGAGAGAAGGATCCTTTGGATACACGCATCCGTATGTCCAGAGATCCACATTCTTCTCCCCTTGAGCACGACGTTCGTTGGCTGAAGGTAATGTACCCAAGCATGTTTTCTTTGTCGGAACATACTCTTGAGGTAGGCGTAGGAAAGCCATGGAGACCTACCGCGTGAAGAGCTTGCTGGGACATTGGTCACGTCGTCAAGAGGCATTGTAGGATGGAGAGATGGAGCTTGAAGGATGGAGAGATAGAGCTTGTAGGATGGAGAGATGGAGCTTGAAGGATGGAGAGATGGGTGTGTAGGTGCAGCAGCAGGTGCAGGTGCAAGGGGGATGGGTGTAGGAGAGGAGCTTATATTAGGAGGGAAAGTTTTCAATTTTGGGGGGAATTTCCTAAAAGTTTTGGAGGGAGTCAAAAAATGTTGAATTATGAGTAATTTAACTTAAAAATATTTTTTTTATTATGTGTATATGTTGGGGGTACTTTTTAGGGGGGAATAGAGTTTTTTTTAAAGTTTTTGAAAAAAGTCATTTTTTTGACCTCTTTGACCCACGGATTTGCTTAGGTGGCATGGGAGAGTTAAGAGGCCACTTACAAGTTGGCCAAAAAGCTAGAGAGAGAAGACTCCCTCCCCCCCTACTTTTCAAATGGTTTACCCCCCCCTTCCCTACTTTTTAAATGGTTACCCCCCCTTCCCCCTACCTTTTTAGGGGTCAAAGGTGGAGGAGACCCTACCAAAATAGCCCCATTCAAAGCCTTTGTCCCCCTTAATCTTGGCAGGCTTCCTTTAAATTAGGGATTCTTACAAGGCCCATGGAAAGTCCATTTTTTTCCTAATGCTTTCATGGTAGGCCAATAGAAATATGTTTCAATTCCCTTTAAGGTAGACTGAATCCCTCTATGCCCCGCATAAGGAGGAGCATGAGATTCATACATTACTTTCTCACGTAGTGAGTTAGTAACGCATAGTCTATTGCCATAGAGAAGATAACCATCTTGTAAAGTAAATGGTTCTTCTTTCTTCCCTAATGCAAGGGCTGAAATCACATCTCTCAAATCGCGATCAATAGCATACTCATCTATCATTGAAGATAGATCATTGTGAGTTGCTATGGAAACCTCATTCACTCTCGGCCATCTTAAGAGTGCATCAGCTACTTGATTATGCTTGCCAGCAATGTGAGCAATATGAAAATGAAATTGTGAAAGGAAATTTGCCCACTTGTTTGTCGGAGAGCTTGGTCTGCGTCATGAAGTACTTAAGACTTTGGTGATCCGTTCGCAGAATGAAAAGAGTCCCCAATAAATAGTGCTTCCATGAGTCTAAGGCATGTAGAACTGCAAGGAGTTCCTTTTCATATATGCCTAGAGCTTGCTCAACAGGGTTGAGCGTTCGACTCTCATAGCCTATGGCGTGCCCTTCTTGGAGCAAAACAGCTCCAAGGAAATCACCACAAGCATCACATTGGACCTCAAATGGTTTTGAGAGATCCGGTAGTGTAAGCACAAGTTGAGAGATAAGCTTTTCTTTAAGCTTTTCCAAAGCATTGTTCTCCTTAGCAAACCATATGTACCTAACGCTTTTCTTTGTTAGGTCATGTAATGGTCTAGCAATTTGTGAGAACTTTTCTATGAAGCGTCTATAGTATGCACACATACCTATAAAGCTTCTTAGTTCATGAAGTTTCCTTGGTTTAGGCCATCCTTTTATTACCTCTAACTTTGATGGATCCATTTGGATGCCATCTTGAGAGATAATGTGACCTAAATACTAAATCTCTTGCAAGAAAATTCACTTTTCTTTCGATTAACTTGAAATATTACCTGGAGGTGTTGCTTGTGTTCGTCTAATGAATTAGAGTAGATGATAATATCATCAAAGAACACTCCAGTGAAGGATGAGGCCTGAACAGCTTCTCCATCAAGTGGTTGAATGTGGCTGGTGCATTGGTCAAGGCCAAAGGCATGACAATGTATTCATAAAGACCAAATGTGGTGCGAAATGCGGTCTTTACAATGTCTTATCAACTATCCTTATTTGATGATAGCCACTTTTTAGGTCAATCCTACTGAAGTAGGTCGATCCTTGTAGCTTATCAAATAGGTCTTCTACGCGTGGAACGGGAAACCTATTCTTGATAGTGATCCTATTTAGTGCTCTATAGTTGACACACATATGATATGTCCCGTCTTTATTTTGCACTAATAGCACAGGTGAGCAAAATGGAGATGAGCTAGGCCTAACCATGCCCTTCTAACTAACTCATGCACTTGCCGCATAATCTCCTCTAGTTGAGCTTGAGAAACTCTATAAGTAGGTTTGTTAGGTGGTGAACTTCCTGGAAGAAGTTCAATTGCATGGTCATCATTACCTCGTTTAGGAGGTAGCTCACAAGGGATGTCGTCAATAAAAACATCTTGAAACCCCTTGAGGAAATTGGATAACTCTAATTCCTTTTGGTTGCTTTTATTTTCTTTTGCTAAAGCATTAGGTTCATTTTGAGAATCTTTAACAAAAATCATGTACACGGAAATAGAGCTCTTTATTGACTTGTTGAAAGATGGTGTATGTACAATGGGGATAGTGTTACCCATTTCCTTAGCATCTATATACATGTCTTTTTCCCTGAACTTAAAGGAGATTCTCCTTTCAGGGAATTTAACATTGGCAGCCAGGCGATCAAACCATGGTGCCCCTAGGATTACATTCTCTTGCTTGAGAGGAGAGATAAATAAGTCCTCTTTGTCCACATAGCCTTGGACATGAAGCATCAATTTCCCGATTAAGGGAGTGCCTGAAGCTTCTTGCCCCTTGAAGGCACTGTCTGCGGGTAGGACATCTCCCATCTCGTAAGCTTGTATGCCTAGCTTGGTGGCCAACTCTATAGATATAAAATTGTGAGTAGAACCAGGGTCAAAGAGAATAAAAGCATCATGTTCTCTTACCTTTCCCCAAGCATGGCATAGAGGAGATCCTTTGTGATGAGTTTGGTGAGTCTCCTCCTCTTGGATTTCAACCAAGGAAGCTCTAGGAGGATCTTGGCGGTTGTTCTTTTGGGGACAAGCGCGGTACGCATGCCCTTGTTCACCACACTTGAAACACCGGTTATCCTTGCGATAACGCTCAAGCTCTTCAGGAGAGAGTTTGGTTTTACCTTTGTAAACTCCCTTCTCTTTATCTTTGTTGGAGTTGCCCTTAGGAGACTTTTGGACATTGTCCTTTCCCTTAGGCTCGTTGGAACCCTTGTTTTCCATGGGCTTATTATTTCTTTTAGCCCCCGTTTGGAAATTGATTCGAGAGGCCACCATAGTATGGTGTATTACCGCCGATATGGTACGTGGCCTTTGTGAGTTGACATACTCCGCCATTTCTTTGGTTAAGCCCGCACAAAATTGTTGGTTTTGCTCTCCAAAATCCAACTTTTTGAAGATAGTGGATTTGCGTTGTAGGTCCGAAAACTTGTCTATATATTTGTGGATGGATTCATACGGAGAGAGCTTTAAGCTTCGCCATTCGGTGAGTACTTTGTCTTTGGCATCGGTGGCCAAAAACTGCTTCATAATGGAAGCTCTTAAAGCTTTCCATGTTCGCGGAGCTTCACCGCTGGCTCGTAGGCTAGACCACCATTGCCTGGCGGACTTTTGAAAGTGCATAGCTACATGGTGTAGCTTAGAGGACTCCGTGAAGCCCTCATCTCAAAACGCCGCATCAAATTGTTGGATAAAGGCCAAGACTTTGTCTGTAGCACCAAAGGTACCATCATAGGTAAGGAAAGGGATGCTCTTCCCTCACTCTTTGAATTTCTTCAGCTTGGACGACCTCTTCCATGTGGCATAGGATTTCCTATGGCCTCTTCTTTTTGATGGTTCAAAGGTTGCACCCTCACTTTCTTCAGAAGGTGAAGAATTTGAAGAAGGTGGAGAAGAGGGTGACCTCTTTCTCGCCTTTTTCTTGTCTTGATATTCGTCGTCTTCACCATCACTTTCATAAGAGGAAGAGGGTGAAGAAGATGGAGAAGAGGGTGAAGAAGATGGAGAAGAGGGTTTCCTCTTTCTTGCCTTTCTCTTCTCTTGCTTTTTATGATCCCTCTTTGAATTATGGCGTGGAGAAGAGTGTGATGGTCTTCTCCGCTTTGGTTGTGATGGAGAGCGTTTAGCCCGCCGTCTTCGTGGAGCCATCTCCGCCGAGGTGGCGGGAGACTCACTTCTTTCTCGTTCCTTTGGTGGAGGCTCTTGAGTTCTCCTTTGGGAAGGAGATGCATAATCAAGAAGTAAATTCTTGAGCCCTTCGTATGGATTCTCTTCTTCTTCCCGAATCGGAGAGAGACCTCTTTTGGGAGTCTCACAAGGAGGCTTCCTAGGTGTTCTCTCGTCATTGTGATGAGCTTGGAGAATTCCGTGAGCACGGAGCTGCCGTTGCACTTCACTTTGGAGAGATGGATTGCCCATGGCTTGTTGAAGCCTAGAAACCAGATAGTTAACAAGCATCGGAGCATCATTAGTAGCTTGCTCATTAGCAAAATCAAAGTTATCAACATTAATTTCACTCTCTTTACTATTGTCAGCCATTCTAACAGCGTTTAGGTGTACTTTGGCACTTCAAGCCCTAGTTGCTACTCCTCTTTACCTCTTTAGAAAAAGCACTCAAGCTACTGTACCCATGGCTCGAATACCATTAATTGCAAGGAATACAAGAGAGGGTCTTTCAACACCAAAATAGCACCGGCTCCTGTCAAGCTTCTAATAGCTCAATAGTGGTTAAGCCATAGGCAAACCCCGTAGGACTCCACTATTAAGACCTGTTACCATATACATGTGGTAGTGATGTGTGTGAACACACTAGGACTGCCGGGGCATTTTTTCCCTCTTTAGGAGGTTTTTTCCCCCGTGCGTTGTATATACGCCCATCACCTTTAGGGCTATCTATCTTTCCATCGCACACTAAGTAACACACTTTCTATTGTGTGCCTTGAGCTTCCTTCATCTTCTCCAAGCTATGTGTGTTTCTCTACAACCCTAATTCCAACAATTGGTATCAGAGCAGGTCACGTCCTCCCGGGCTTAGTCTCCAGCTGCTCCAGCACACGCCTGCTCACTTTCTCTGATTTCAATGAGCTTTGGCGAGCGTTCGCAGGTCAACAAATACTTTGGGATAGCTCGAAGAGCTGGGTCTGCTTAGAATTTTGATTTGGGCTCATTTCGGCCTCCGTTTCCACTACAGGTAGTACTGCACAGGCTATTTCGTCATTTTGTGCATAATTTCAGTCAATGCCGTTTTTTGCATAACAGGTGCCTTATAGTCTTCTACGGTTTGTGCTATATAGCACAGGTTGTTCCCGCTCCGTTTCTCCTATTTTTGGGCAGTTTTCACATCAGGTGCAGCATTTACCATGGCCGACAACAACAACACAGATGTGTTCAAGATGTTTGCTGCTGAGGACAGGTTGGATGGGGACAACTACCCTATGTGGGCTTATATGATGCAACATGTTCTTGTGTCAAAGGGTGTCTGGAACATTGTGCAGGGCATTGATGTACGGCCTGGTTCTGAGGATGTAGGCGATGTTGAGGATGTTGCAGGTCTTGCTGCAAGGATTGCAGCTGTTAGAGTTGTTTTGCCTACGGCAGAACAAGCTCGTTGGGATGTTAAGGATGCACAGGCTCATGCATTGATTGCGTTGTCTGTGAAGCTCACCATTGCTCCTCACATCCGTTCAGTAAAATCTGCAAAACAGGCTTGGGATATTCTAGCAGGTCTTTACGCAAGCCGCAATGAGGCTAAAATTGCTTTGCTGCGTAAAGAGCTGGAGTCGAAGATTATGCATGAGGAAGATGATATGGACACTTTCCGTGCTAGTGTCAAGGATATCAATGAGCAGCTTATTTCTGCAGGTGAAGTCATTTCAGACAGTTCCCTTGTGCAGACTGTTTTTGATGCCTTACCAGATTCCTACCAGACTTTTGCTAGTACTTGGAGACTGATGACCCAAGGAAATCCTGAAGTTGTCAAGTTTGATGCATTATGCACTTTGTGTTGCAAGAGTCACTTTCTAGAAAAAATAGGACTAGGCAGTTGAACATGCTTTTATTGCTTCTCAAAGAATGGGTGGTAACAATAATGCAGCCACTTCTTATGGTTCTGCTGCGAGTGGCAAAAATTCTGTTCCTAATGCTTCTGCTGGCAGCACTTCGTCTGGCAATTCTTGTGATAAGGGCAAAAAGAAGATGCGTTGCCATTATTGTAAAGCCAATGATCACTTGATCAAGTCGTTTCCTAAGTTGAAGGCCAAAGAGGCTAAGAAGAAAGAGGGTGGTTCCACTGCAAATGATGGTTCCACTACAAATGCACCCATTGTTGAGTCTTCTGTGAAAGTAGACTATGTTGCTGATGTTGATGTAGAATGGGCTTTTAGCACAGAGTGCACTTACAATCCTGCTATCCATGATGCATGCTTGTCAGTTGCTACAGATTCACATGTGTGGTATTTCGACAGTGGTGCTACAAAGCACATTACCGCACATCGTGAATTGTTTACCTCTCTCGAGTCTGTCCCTCATGGGAATTCAGTCACTTGTGCCAACAACGCCTCTTATCCAGTTAAGGGAGTTGGAAAGCTTGTGATTACTGCTGCTAATGGCAGTTCTTTCACACTTGTTGATGCACTTTATGTACCTGGGATCAAGAAGAATCTCTTGTCTGTATTCGCACTTGTTAGACTTGGACTGGTAGTCAAATTTGTGGATGACAGATGTACAGTTCATGATCTCAGTTTTGGTGATGAAATTGTTGCATCTGGGCTTTTGTGCCGTGGGCTGTATAAGCTCACTTTGTATGACAAGTGTGGACAAAATTTTGCAAATGCTGTTGCAGATTCAAGGGCTATTTCAGATGCGAAACTTTGGCATGCACGTTTTGGTCATCTGAATTTTGCCAGTTTGCTGCGTTTGCAGAAATTTGATATGGTTGCTTCTTGGCACCTCTTGAAGCACCTGTCAAACATGTTTGTGAAGGCTGTATTTTGGTAAGATGCAGCGTTCTAAATTTCCAAAGGATGGTTCAGTTCGGGCCACATGCAGGTTGCAGCTTGTGCATAGTGATGTTTGTGGGCCCATGCAAACTCCGTCCTTGGGCAATTACCTGTACTTCGTGACTTTCATTGATGATTACTCTAGGCATGCATGGGTATTTCCGCTTAAAGCGAAGTCCGAAGTTTTTATGTGCTTCAAACAATTTCTGGCTATGGCTGAAAATGTCTCGAAATGTACTATGGGAACCCTCCATTCCGATCGAGTGGGGGAGTATATGTCTCATGAATTTAATGCATTTCTGGCTAGTCATGGGATAAAACACCAATGTACAGTGCCTTTTACACCTCAGCAAAATGGTGTTGCTGAGAGGAAAAACAGGTCACTGACGAAAATGGCACGATGTATGGTCAAAAGTCAAGCTTTGCCACATTCTTTTTGGCTTGAGGCCATCATGTGTGCCACTTATGTACTTAACAGGTGTCCTACGAAAGCTTTGCAGTCTATTACTCCATATGAAGCATGGCATGATAGAAAGCCTTCTATTGAGCACATGCGTGTTTTTGGCTGTTTGGCATATGCTTTGGTGCCACAAGTGCAGCGCAGAAAATTGGATAATAAGGCTGTCAAATGTATTTTTGTTGGTTATAGTGCTGAAAGCAAAGGTTACAGGTTGTATCATCCGCAAACAAAACGTATTCTGGTTTCTCGGGATGTAGTGTTTGTGGAAGATTCTATTCAGCCCTTGCTGTCATGTACTAGAGACAGTAATGTAAGCTCACAGGACATTTATGACACTTTGTTGCCTCTTTTTAGTGGTGGAAATACGAATGTAAGTTCCAATGAGGCAAATGTGCAGCCTATGGGGCTTTCTGAAAATGTTTTAGATCAGCCTATTACTGATGCAGATGTACATGATGTACTTGATGAGAAAAGGGCTGAAAATGCGCAGGCTAGAGGTATGCCAAAAGGGCTTGTGCACACTTTGCGTGACAGTAAATTGGATGCACCTTTGACTAGTCGTACTCGTTCAGGCTCTCGCCATGCATCAGATTGTTATGCTTTGGCTGTGTCTAGCTTACATGATGTTGAGGAGCCTCTGTCTTTTGATGAAGCACATAATTCAAAAAATTGGATGGCTGCCATGCAATCAGAATATGATGCACTTATAGAGAATGACACATGGACTTTATGTGATTTGCCTCTTGTCAAAAAGGCCATTGGTACTACGAAGTGGGTTTACCAGTTGAAACGCAAACCGGATGGTGAGATCGATCGCCATAAGGCTCGACTTGTTGCAAAGGGTTATGCACAACAAAAAGGCATAGATTATGAAGAGACTTTTGCTCCCACTTGTCGTATGACTATTGTGCGTTTTCTATGTGCATTGGCAGCTCATTTTGGTTGGGATGTACATCAATCAGACATTGTTACTGCTTTCTTGAATGGTGACATATTTGAGGAAGTTTATGTAACGCAGCCTCGCGGTTTTGTCATAAAAGGACAAGAGGACAAAGTGTGCAGATGTAAGAAGGCTTTGTATGGGTTGAAGCAATCTCCTCGTGCTTGGTATGAGAAAGCTGACACTCATTTGGTTAAACGAGGCTTTCGTAACAGTCCAACAGAAAGCACATTGTATGTAAAGCGTGAGGGTGATGTACTTCTCATTGTGGTTCTTTATGTTGATGATTTGCTAATCACTGGACCAAATGAGAGACATATTGCTGAATTTAAGGCTGATTTGAATGCTACTTTCAAGATGAAAGATTTGGGGCTGTTGCATCATTACTTGGGTATACAATTTAAGCAGTGTGATGGTGGTATTGCCTTGTGTCAGAAAAGTTACATAGAGACATTGCTATGTAAGTTTGGACTTGAGGATTGCAAACCTATTGCCACTCCCATGGAAACAGGTTTGAAGTTAAGTATACATGATGTTGGTGATCCTGCTGATGTCACTCTTTACCAAAATGCTGTTGGGGGCTGCCTCATTTATGTATGCAACACAAGGCCGGATATTCAGTTTGCAGTCTCACAGGTCAACAGATTTATGCATAGCCTAGGGTCTAAGCATTGGCAAGCTGTCAAGAGGATTTTTCGCTACCTTAGTGGCACTTTACATCTTGGCCTGTTTTATCCCAAGGGGGGATCATTGCCGCCAGACTTACATGCTTTTTCGGACTCAGATTGGGCTGGTTGTTTTGACACGCGAGTGTCCACAAGTGGTTTTTGTTTCATGCTTGGCAGTTCATGTATATCATGGTTGAGCAAGAAGCAACCTACTGTGGCCACTTCGAGTTGTGAGGCTGAGTACATGGCAGTCTTCACAGCTACGGTTGAGTGTGTATGGCTCAGACGCCTTATGGCTGATTTGGGTGTTGGACAGGACACTGCCAACACTATCTACACTGACAGTCAGAGCTCATTCGCAGTTGCGAGGAACCCAGTTTATCATTCTTGCACAAAGCACATTGAGGTGCATTACCACTATGTCAGGGAGAGGCTCTCAGCAGGAGAGATCAGCTTGTCTTATGTGCCAACACAGGACAACCTTGCAGATCTTTTCACAAAGGCATTGTCTCGTGAGAAGCTTGAAGCTTTCCGCAAAGCTTTGGGCTTACTCCCCTTTGTGGACTAATCCTGTCCTCAGGGCATGGCACTTCCCTTTACTCATGTGCCAGCTCTCGTTCATCGCATCACTCCAGGGGGGATTTGCTACCATATACATGTGGTAGTGATGTGTGTGAACACACTAGGACCGCCGGGGCATTTTTTCCCTCTTTAGGAGGTTTTTTCCCCCGTGCATTGTATATACGCCCATCACTCTAGGGCTATCTATCTTTCCATTGCACACTAAGTAACACACTCTCTATTGTGTGCCTTGAGCTTCCTTCGTCTTCTCCAAGCTGTGTGTGTTTCTCTACAAACGTAATTCCAACAAGACCATAGCTCTTGACGGTGATGCCTTGTTAACTGCACGAAGGCAGGCGCACTGCAAGGCTGAAAAATCCCTATTCTACTTACTCACAGGTAATTAATAATACCAAGCATTTATATCTAGCTTGAGGACCTCCCTTCTTGAGCAAGAAAAGAGAAACCTTGTGCTCCAATACCAATGTAACATTTAATGGCCTAAAAACTTGTGTGTAGCAAAAATTAGCATGAACATAATGGGCATTTCATTAGAATAGATTCCTAATGAGAATTACAAGAGTGCTTGGGTAGAGAGAGCAACAAAAATCATAATACCTAGTTAGATAGCATGAACAATACTTCCAAAAGAGAGAGAAATTAAGCTATTGACAACAATTGAGGACCGGATTTGCATGGAGCTGGTCCCCCCTCCAAAAGGCTTTGTATTATGGTTTCTCCCATCAAGAGAGACATTGTACAATACAATTCTTTGTGTTCCTTCAAGACTAGCTAGTGCAATGAAGATGAAAGCTTCATGCATTGAGAAAAATATTTAGCAAATACAACATCAATTATCCCCGGTCTCAGACCCAAGACCTCACACACCTTCGAAGATGGTGAGAGCTAGCAGGGTATGAGAGGAGATTGAGAGGAGATTGAGAGGAAGAAGGAGTATCTTACGAGAAAGATGTACATCTCCTCACATAATCACTCATATTAGCATAGCTTAGTTTAGTAATTATCATGGTAGAGGAGATGAGCATGCATTGAAGCTTGGCTCTTGGTTGGATTTGCATCCACATGCCAAGAGTGTGTCGATGTAGGCTTCTATCTCACAAGCTTGGAGTAGGTGATGAGCTCTCCATTAAAGCTTGGGAAGAGATAGTCTTGTTTACTTCGCACATGAGATTGTGTGTTTGTGTGTGTGATAATGCCCTGCAAAAATCAGCCCCCTCTCTCTCTTGGGCGAGCCCTCTTGCTATTTGCTCTTGCTCTACCCTCATTGGACCTCCCCATGCCTAGCCAATGGTAATTAAGCAGTATAAGTGATAGACTTCTGACATGTGTCTCCCTTTCCCCTTTTGTGAGAGCTTTAGGTAATTTAATAATTCAACTAAACTCTCATTGGACCCCTTTGCCTCCTGGCCAATAGGAATCAAGCAAGCCATTGGGCTGTTCAATGCTCATTGGACCCCTTGGGAGACTATCCAATAGTCTTCTAGAGGACTTAATTCTCATTGGTTCTTTTATTAAGTGTTTTTTAAATTAATTAAACTAGATTTACTCTAGCCTAATTCTCATTGGTCCACCTCCAAGGCCATCCAATAGAAATTGGGTACAGCTTGTGGGCATCTGGGCTAGGGAGCTGACATGTGTCCCTCAATCCCTTTGTGTAAAGGGAGCTTGTGTGTGTGTGTGTGTGTGTGGCTTTCTCTCTCATCCCCTACATGCAAGGCTCGCCCCCTCCTAAGTAGGGATTGCAAAGACTTTTTTGTACACACTCAAAGCATCCAATTCCCCTATGGTTGACCTTTGGACACAACCTTTGAATTTTGGAACCTTAGCATTTTGGAAGTCTTAATGGGCTGAACCTTAGGGTCTTTTTAGCCCATTGTTGCACATGGCTCTTTTGCAGATGGCCCCCCCTTTGGATCCCTATTTTCCCTCCTTTGGATCCCTACTGTGGCCGGTCTGCTAGCTTGAATAATATTCTAGCTTTTTCTCCCCTGGCACTTCCCCATATTAAATGATCAGTTTAACATGAGAAAATCATTTAGGAGAATTAGATATTGATTATTATGATAGGCCGACTTGAATGCGATCTTGTGTCCTTAATCGTCAATGCATGTAATTAGAGTTGTGCTTGAGAGACTCCAAGATTCGTGTGTTTCACTTCATTGCTTGATGTGTGTATATGATTGCTTGAATTGATGCTTGATGTGCGATTAACATTAGTTGTTTGGGATGTTTTCTATTTGCATTGGAGGATGCACGCTCTTGAATCCTCTCAATATTTGCATCCGATGACGCTCTCGCACATTCTTTTTGTGATGCCTTCAAGCCCTAACCGGGTCATGGTCTCTCTCTCCGGATTGATAGATTTTGTGGGAGATTGCCTATGCTATGGCGAGCCTCCAACATTGGTGCCGCTGCCGGGGACGGGTTGCCTACACTAGTGGAGTTGAGGTTGCAAAAGATAAGAGTAATTTGATTACCGATTTCTTGTAATTAGGTAGAATTTGATTTGTGTGTAGTGTAATTAGGTTTAATTGGATGTGTATAGAGTCATTTCACCCCAAAAACCCCTAAATTCTCTTTTGATTTTGCTAATTTTTCACTAACCTTCACTAATTTTGCACCCCATTCATGCTAATTGTATTAATTCGATGCTAATTTCATGCTAATTGTGCTAACCTAATCACTAATTTTTATTTGGAATGTATGCTAAATTCCCTTAATTGAATAGGATCATCACTCTTAATTGCTCTAATCTATGCCTAATCATGTGATCGAGTGTTGATTTTGGTCAATTTTTTGATCAATTTTGGACCGGATCAGAGTTGCACACATGTGTGTGCAATGGAGTGTCTACGCGAGGAGCAAGGACTAAGCAAGCAAGCAATCAATTGTAAGTGGATTGACCTACTCCGTTCAACTTTTGATTGATTAAGTTGATCCCATTGAGTTGCTAAATCATTGCTAAAATTAGGTGCGTGTGCCTAATTGATGGAATTTATGCCTAATTTGATGAAATTGGAATGAAATTGGATGCCTAGATGCTTGAGGAATGGTAGTTTTGCATAAATTGTGTGTGCAAATCACTAAATTGATGTGTATGTGAGGCTATTCCGGTCATGGAGTAGGCCTAATTGCCAAAATTAGGGCAAGATTTGAATGTGTGTGCCCATTTTAAATAACTTTGAGGAGAAGATTTATGGTCAAATTGAACACCTAAATGCTTGTAGATTGATGATTTTGCAAGAAATGTGTGTGCAAACATTAGGAATTGGCCTAATTTCATTGCTAATTGAGCAAGAAAATTGGATTTGTGCACCTAATTTTTGTGTGTGTGCAATGCTAAATTGAGTTAAAATTTGATCAATTTTTAATTAAAATTGAGTTAATTTAGTATGTATATACTCATGTATGTGTGATCAAGTGTGCAATTGATGAAATGCAATGAGTGTTTAATGAAATTTTTGCACAAATCGACGGCCTAAATTTAGGTGTGTGTGCCTAATTAATGGCCAATCATGCCTAAATTGTGGATGATTAATTGTTATTTTACCAATTATGATGATTAATTTGGCCCAAAAGATCGGTGTGTATTTGATTGATTGACTTTGGATGATTCAATTGATACACAATTGAAAATGATTTTACGTTTTACCATTGTCATGTATGCTAATTTGATTGGATATGGTAAGAATTTCGGTGATTTGTGCATTTGGAGGTGCCATAATCACGTGTGTGTAGCTATAGAATCCAAAAATGACAAATCCGACAGGGTTTGGATGATTAGAGAAATCAAAGGTGAGCAATTAATTTTGCGATGATTAAAAACCGGGTTTGAATTGACCAATGTTTTGTACCAAATTGGTATGCGTAATTATGGATAGTGATATGAGTAATGCGAGTTGCAATGATTGATAAGTTGGATTGAAGTGGCAGTTGAAAGAAAAATTACGCATTAATCAACCATGAGGGAATCTCCCAATTGATTATAGATTGATTCGATTTCGAAATTTGAATTGCAATTTTCAATTGAAATGGAGAATGATAGCTATATGTTGATATATACAAAATTTTGGTGCAAATCTAATTACTTGTACTAGTGAATAACCGTATGATTTTTGATGAGAATATTCACTTGTTTTTGCCGAATCTTTGATGTGGGAGGTCTCATTGTCGTGAACATGAAATTATGTGATCAAGTTTTATTAGAATGGTGTTAAGCATAGAAACTATTTGTGCATTCCATAAGAATGTCCGCCTAACTGCCTATGGCCTACCGCCGGAACAAGCCCCAAATTCTCCACACACACACACACACACACACACACACACACACACACACACACACACACACACCCATTTTCGTATTGACTGCCCAAGCCGGCTCCGTCCACACACAGTGCACACACTTGCCTCAACCGCTTTCACTTGCTTGGCTTGTAGCGCACGAAGTCCTCACACACAGATGAAGACAAGCCTTGCTCCGAATTTCTCTCCGCCAAGCTTGGCTTGAGGACCACACACACACCCTTTTTTCAGCTAAGAGCCTGGTAGCTTTGGCGGGTCGCGACCCCACAACGTGGCCTGAGTCCACATACACACACACACACTGTCATAAAAGCCCTGGCCCTGCCGATTACACGTTCAAGCTCGACTGTGCATGCTACAAAACGGTGCACCCAATCCCACTAGCTTGGCGCGAGCCAGACACAAACACCTCCCCTTGCGCATCCCGCCATGCTCGCCTTACCCAATCGGTTGCTGTCAATACCTGAGAAGGCACAGAGTCCGGAGATGCTTTGTTGATTTCACACACACACGCGCGGGTTGATCTCGGCTGTAGTTCTAGCCTCTGCAGCGCTGGCCAGCACTCCAATACACACCTGCTGATTTTGGCGCATCTTTCACGCTTCACTAATTGCTGCCAACTTGCAGTGGGCACCACACACAGTCACACACATGCACAAACCTTATTGTCAGAAGAATGGGTGCACACACAGATAGTTTCTTTTTTGGTTGCAATCAAAAACTCAGACTCATGAGCATGATATTGGGTCCCTTTCAGCTCTGCCCAGTGCCCAGTATGTGAGATCAACCTACTCACATCACTTTCATATCCCCATCTCGCTATCATTGGCCGTTGCTTTGGGCTATAAAAAATAGAGCAGTTATCTTGGTTAAGAATTGCCGGATTTAATTGTTTGCATCCTAGTGCTTGACGTGCTTGACCCCATCATGACTACACACTCGTCAGAATCCAAATCAAACTAGGGTTCAACAATTTCAGCCGATTAATACACTGAACCCTCGTTTTTTCCTAACTTCGAGTTTTTTTCCTAACTCCGACTCTGCGCAATCTCCTGCAGCTTGGCTACTGCCACCCTACCCATGTATGGTCAAATTTTGTCATGCAGGTCCATTCAATTTTCAAATCCTTCCTGTCTGCAAACCAAGGCTCATCGCCTTCCGAATTCTGAAGACCACCCGTTGGAAGTTAGCAGCTCACTTTTAGCTCATTCATGAATCACCCACACACACACACCCCTGACGCCCGTGACCCATTCACACATCCTCTTTGCCTCCCTCTCTCCACCGCGTAGACTTGGCGGCCCGTGAAGTGCATCCCATGTGCTTTATCCCCTTTTCTCTCCCGCAGCTCACCAAATGAATATATTTGGCTTAACAAAGGAAGGTTCCCGCCACATGAGCCCGTTGGGAGTAAGAAAACCCAAAAAATAAAATAAAAAATGAAACAAATTGAATGAGAAAACTATGCTGTGGCTCAAAATCGAGAGTCAAGAGGGGAGAAAAAATAATTTTTTATCTTGTGAAAAAACACTTGAAGTAGCAAAAACCATCACCGATGTATCACTATTTGGGCTCACTCAAGGGAGTTTTTAAACGTTTTTCTCTGATATGTATGTCAGGTGTATGAAGATATTATGAGCATTTTCTATGCATAGTTGAACATCATTCCACAAAATGCTCTTGGCTATGCATGATTTGGTGCTTGGTTTAATTGAAAGATTGTCCTTGCAATAAATGAAAGAAATTTTTGTGATTTGCATGTGAAATTTTTTGGATTTTTAGAGCTACCTTGGATGAAAAGTGGTGCTTGGATTTGACATTTCCTTAAATTTTAGTGCTTAAATTGAATGTAAAATCATTGAACGCACTAAAACTGAGCTTTGAAAGACCAAAGAGTACCATTATGAATTTACGATTGAGCATATTTTTAGTGCTTGTATTGAATTTACAAATGCTTAAAAGCACTAACATTTGAGTTGTTTTGAAGGGGTGTGGCAGGTGTGTGATTTCATTGATCCAAGAAGGGGTCATCATTGCAATGCATTGCAACAATTTGGCTAATTAGAGCCATTCCAAATGTTGGGATTAAAGTTGTAATGCTAGCTCATAGCCTTGTCACAAAAGTTAATTTTTTCATTTTGAGCTAGTGTTTAGCCAACTTTTTGAGCTTTCAAGTACAAATTTGGCTAGTAAGAGCCATTCATTTTCATTTCATCGAGTTGCAGTCATCTCTAGCGCAAAGATCACACTAACAAATTGTAAAATTTCAATTGAGCTAGTTGTTAGCCAACTTTTTGGAAAGCCTTAAATTGTAAAATTTGGCTATCGAGAGCCACTTCATTTCACTCAAAAGATGCATTATTTTCAGCTCTTGGCTTGTTTTAAATTCCATATTTCATTGAGCTAGAAAATAGTCAACTTTGAATCATACATGAGAGATGATAAAAATTGCACTATTTGCTTATGTAGAAGCTCATTTTATCTCTCATGGTTGATATGTATGCATAAATTTGCTACTTTAGAGCATTATGTGCATAACCAAAGGCACTTTTTTCCCTTGGGGTTTTTCCCTTTGGCAAATTCAGGTATGCAAGACCCTAGCTTTAGGTATTCATTAATGTTTTTTGGTGTGCTTTTGGATTTCAATAATTGGCTTTTGTAGCTGGTGTTTACACTTAGCTTCAAAAGGCTTCTTTTTGCAAATAAAACGGATCAAGAGACTTCTCTACACAAAGGATGCTTGCTCAAGGATGCACAATTTACAAAGAGCATGAATAGGTGTAATCCTTCCATGATTTTGCTCTTTTATCTCTTCATTCTCTTGCTTGGTTTTTTTCATGTTCGAAAGCTAGGCATTTTAAAGTTTCAACACTTTGCTTTGTGAAAATTAAACTCATCAAAAAATTAGGTTTTATGTGTACTAATCATAGGTAATTGGCCTTGACCTTAGGTTAATGTAGGTTCATTTCTTGCTAGTCCTAAATTCTTAGTGATAGTCTTAATATTCCATTGATTTTTGTCATGACCTAGGGCTATGATTAGGCTTTAGTCTTTTTTAGTCCAATTGCCACTGGTATCCCATAAAGGAAGCAATAAAAATGTGCTAAAAAATGAACCATGAAGCAAAGAAGTGTCCAAAAGTAGCAAAAATGCTACTAAGGCACATGATAATAAAAATTCTTTGTTATGTTGTGTCTGTGTGAGGCCTAGCGCCTTATTGGCACTTGGTAGGCGAGGGGAATCACCTTGGCTCGCTTGGTCAAGGCCCTAAATCGATGCCCTGGGCTGATAGGGGTTAGCTATCGCCTTGGTAAGCTAGTAGGCTTTTGGAACACCTTCTTGAGGGTTCAAGGAGCTGAGAGTCGCACCTAGACTTAGCTTGGGGTGGTAGCCTTGTGATTGTGCTTTAATCTTTCAATGAATGACTAAATCAAAACTTCCATGAGCTTCAAAAAACTTTGACAATGTACTAATAGATTATGAGCTTTTTTATAGCCCATAGACATGATAGACTTGAATGATTTATTAAGATTGTTCACATAGTTTTTAGGCTAGTAGGTTTATGAACTTGCATTAGTGTAGGGTCATAATGGATTGCTTGTGTTTCATGCATAAAACTGAAATTTCAAGTGGTTTAATCTTCACAATAGTTTGAGTATTTTTTTGCTTTATGTTGTCTAGCTTTTTACTATGATTGACCCATCTTTTAGAAGCAAAAAATCACTTTGCATGATTGTTCATTTATGCTTCATGTTTTAATCATTTTTTGGTGGCCTTTGATGCTCATTCCTTGTTCTTATGTTTTGCAGGTCAACATTTCTTCCATGGACTTGCTTTCTACCATGTCACCGTGTCTTGCTTCACCGGCACACGAGGATGTGCACCAAATTAGGAAGGGGGGAGTGCTAGCAGCGGCTAACGGCTACACCAATTATGCACCAAGCTGTGGATGTGCCATAGTGCACAATATTTACTTTTCATTGTATAGGGCTTGGGCTTATTTAGGAGTTCCAAAGTTGTACGAGTTTAGGCTAGAGAGCTCACTTTATCCCATAGTTGAAGGGTTTGAGGCTCAAAGCTATAAAAGAGCCCTATGCTTAATGAGAGGTCATTCTTGAGTGGTCCTTTTGAGAACTCTCTCCGTAGAGTAGCTCTTGATGGCCTAGCCTTTGAGCTTAATGCCCATGCTTAGAAGGCTAGTGCTAATCACATGTAGTTAGTGTAATCCTCTCTTAATTAATCTAGTCTTCATTATGTTGTCAATCATGTTTCTCTACTTTCCTTCATTGTTTTGAAGTGTTGATCTTCTCTAATCTAACTCTTACTTACGCTAAGCTACTCCGATTAGTGGAGTCTTTATCTAACTCTCTCGATTAAGTGGAGTGGGTGTACTCGTGATTGAGGGATTAGAGTTGTCCTCTAATGGTGTGCTTGTGTGTGTGTAGGTTTAAGAAGCCTTGAGCTTAATTTGATTATGTGTAACTTGATTTGGACACCATGATTGGCATGGTTGGGGTGGCCGACTTGAATGCGATCTTGTGTGCTTAATCGTCAATGCATGTAATTAGAGTTGTGCTTGAGAGACTCCAAGATTCGTGTGTTTCACTTCGTTGCTTGATGTGTGTAGATGATTTCTTGAATTGATGCTTGATGTGCGATTAGCATTAGTTGTTTGGGATGTTTTCTATTTGCATTGGAAGATGCATGCTCTTGAATCCTCTCAATCTTTGCATCCGATGACACTCTCGCACATTCTTTGTGTGATGCCTCCAAGCCCTAGCCAGGTCATGCTCTCTCTCTCTCTCCGGATTAATAGATTTTGTGGGAGATTGCCTATGCTATGGCGAGCCTCCAACAATACTTGAGGTAAATAAAATGACGAAAAGAGAATGTGCATAAGGTACAAAGAAAGTGTAAAAGCATGCAGTTGCAAAAAGTTACTGTTGCGTTCATTGAAAACTGTTCTAAATTTAATGCATTCATTGAAAACTGTTCTAAATAGATTTGGAATATTCACTCTTTAAGATATGCACAGTCATAGCCATTAAGATACATTTGAATCAGCATGTTGTCAAATCCATCTGTTCACCTATCGAGCTTTCAAAATCTCCCCAAATACGCGCATATGAAAAAAAATGAACATAGGAGTTATAAAATATACGATAATTTAAAAATTATTTATAATATATGTATATGTATGTATATATATATATATATATATATAGTATAGAGTATAGTTTTTTATATTCCCAATTAAGCGCTTTAAAATTAAAATGGACATAGTATAGTATATATAGAATATATGGTATTTAAGTATATAGTATATATAGTTACATTACATTATACCAGTACCAGCCAGGTATAGTACTAGTCCAGTCTAGTACCAGTACCGGGCCAGTCCAGTCCAATAGCAGTACAATACCAGTCCAGTCCAGTACCAATCAAGTCTAGTCTAGTAGCAGTCTGGTCCAGTCTAGTCCAGTACTAGTCCAGTCCAGTACAATACCAGTCCAATCCAGTACCAGTCAAGTCTAGTCTTGTCCAGTCCAGTACCAGTCAAGTCCAATCCAATACTAGTCCACCCAGTACCAGTCAAGTCCAGTCTAGTCCAATATCAGTCTAGTCTAGTACCAGTGAAGTCGAATCTAGTAGTAGTTCGGTCCAATCTAGTCCAGTACTAGTCCACCCAGTACCCCAGCCACAGTCCAATCAAGTACGAATCCAGTCCAGTCCAGTAGCTATATTGTATCAGTCAAGTTCAGTTCAATACCAGTATCAGTCCAATCCAATACTAGTCAAGTCCAGCCCAGTTCCAGTCCTAGTTCTAGTCTAGTACCAGTACGAGTCCAGTACCAGTACCAGTATCATCCCAGCCCACTATCAGTCAAGTCTAGTCCAACCTAGTACCGGTACCAGTTCTAGTCCAGTACTAGTCCAGTCTAGTACTAGTACAGTCCAGTACTAGTACCAGTACATGATAAGTCCAGTCCAGTACCAGTATCAGTCCAATCCAGGATAAGTCCAATCCAGTAACAGTACCAGTACTAGTCAAGTTGAGTCCAGTCCAGTAGCACTACAATACGTTATATAGTATATATAGATTATATAGTATATAAGGTTATACTTAAAGTAAAAAGTATATAGTAAATAGACTATATAGTATATAGAGTATATTTATATATATATATATATATATATATATATATATATATATATAGTGATTATACATATATTGTACATAATACACCGTATAGTAATGTTATATAATATTTATCGTCCATTTCACCATTTTCCACAGTCTAGGACTTTATTCTAATCGTTTCCGTGAAGTTTCAAATTTTGACCTGGGACACCTGTCGGGAGCCAGTTTTGAGGATGCTAAGGTCAAAATTTGGAAAAGTTTTGTATGTAGGAATTGTAGTCCTCAATACGAGGAAAAATATTGCTTCTTCAAGTTTTTTCAGATTCCTTCATTTTGATGCTCGTTTCAGCCCGTAGATTAGGGAAAAAGTGAGAAAATGTTGTTTTGCGTTGTTTTTGTAGAAATTGTCAACTTGCAGGTGAATTTTCATCCAAACTGAGCTAGATATGAATTTTTTGTATCACACAACTGTCGAAGAGCTCGACAAGGCTAACAAATTCATGTGAGTCGACCCCGGACAAATTCTGAACCGTTTGGGAGTTACGGCTCGCTGAAAATGGCCGAGAATTGTGGACTTCAAAAAAAAAAAAAAAACTTAGTTGTGGTTGCTTTGCTTAAGACTAGAGAGGGGTCAAAAATAGCTAGTACCAGTCCAGTACTAGTATAACATTATACCAGTACTGGTACTCTATACTGATATTGGTATTGTACTGTACTGGTAGTACTGGTATTGGTTTAATATTGGTACTGGTATTGGTATTGATATTGGTACTGGTACTGGTATTGGTACCAGTACTGGTACTGGTATAAAGTAAATAGTAAATAGTCAGGTCGAGTTTGGTTTTAGTTAGTTTGGTCTTTGTCCGTGCATAATGTGAATGTCAAAGCTTAGGTTTGAAGCATTACTACTTTGGGAACCAATCGTCTACCTGCTCGAGCTAACACAGTCCAGTACCATCGCACGCGCATCATGTTGGTGCCTCTCTCTCTCTCTCTCTCTCTCTCTCTCTCTCTCTCTCTCTCTCTCTCTCTCTCTCTCTCTCTCACACACACACACACACACACACTATTGTCGTTCCGGCGCCAGAAGATAGACCGCAGAGAACCGTTCAACGCGAAAAAAAGGGGGGCACAAAGCCCGCCTATCATCCGAGCACGTGAGGATGATAGACAGGCTTTGCACCCCTTTTTTTTTTGCGTTGAACGGTTCTCTGTGGTCTATCTTCTTGCGATGACTTGCTTTCTTCAAGTTCGGATTAATAACGTTTTTGGTGTTCATGTCACATTGATCTGATAAATTGTATGCTTTAATCCAAAATTGCCAAAAAAAAGGGAGGGAGGGCAGAGCCCTCCCTCCCTCCCTTTTTTTTTGGCAATTTTGGATTAAAGCATATAATTTATCAGATAGATTTCATTAAATTTTGGGATTAACTCCACAAAATTAATGAAAATAGCACAAAGCTCACCAAATTTACAAAAAAAGGGGGAGGCAGGGCTCCCCGATCATCCACGCGTGCGGATAATGGGGGAGCTCTGCCTCCCTCTTTTTTTGTCGATTTGATGAGCTTTGTCAACGGTATTGTAGGAAAAATGCTTTTGATTGAGGTTATTAAAATAAAACCTACATTGTTTGATATATATTTGTTCAATAAACACATCAAAAACGCAAAAAAAAATGGGGAGACAGAGCAACCCCATAATCCGCGCGCGCACGGATGATTGGGGAGCTCAACGTCCCCCTTTTTTTTGTAGATTTGGTGAGTTTTGTCAATGGTGTTACTGGAAATAGGCTTTTGATTAAGGTTTTTGAAATGCTTTTCCCCCATCATCTGTGTTGACAAAAAAAAAGGGAGGCAGAGCTCCCCCATCATCCGCGCGCACGCGGATGATGGGGAAGCTCTGCCTCCCCATTTTTTTGCATTTTTGATGTGGTTTTATATAAACTAAAAACTATATTATATGTGTTGTGTAGATAATGGCACCAAAGAGGGATAGCAAGAAAAGAAAACCTCCAGTCTCTCCTTTTAGCAACCGTCAAGTGAGCATGAAGCTAAGGTCCCCAGTTGTATACCAAAGGGAGCTATTGATCAGGAGGCATCATCACGAGTCCGACATTTGGACACTCCACCAAATAAAAAGAACAGGATTCTCAAAAGGTGTGTTTTTATTGATGATGAGGCTCAAGTTGATGAAGACTCCAACAACATCGAAGATGATGTAGAGATCACATGTAAATTATGAGTGTATGCTATAATTTTATGTCAATACATAGTTTATATTATAAATTTTGCAATGGTAGATGGTCAAATTTGATGGACGTTTTTTTTCGTTTGGAAAGTTTGGTAATTAGTAACCATGTGGGAGAGTAAGAAAGGGTGAACCATTTTTTATATACATACCATTGATAGTTGCTAGAGAAAATATTAAGTATTGTTTTTGTTTATGTTGGAGAAAAGGTCCTTAAATCTCATGTGAGAGCCCTATATAGGGTGTGCGATTTTTTATTATAAAAAAGCTATCTCCATACAAAGGAGACTCTGGCAAAATTTTGTAAATTAAATATTGTACACTATCTAATCCTAATTGCATATGTTTTTGGACAATTGAATGTTTGTCACTTGTTATCTCTATGCAGAGACCAATGTTCACATTGAAGATCATCATGACAATGAAGAAGATAGTGATCCTGAAGGGGATGAGGAGAATAAGCATCCCAAACACCTAGGCAAGCAAATTTCGCTTGGCTTGATGAAAGATGTTCTAAGTCAGTTTTATCTAAAGAAGAAGACATTGCCTCCTTCGGTTCCACTTTGTCGACTCATGGTGCATGAGGCTATTAGGTTTGCTAGAGATGATGTAGAATGGCTCATTTCCTCATTTGATATTGCTGGGTATTTAGAAACTATGGGGAATTTTCTTGTGTCCGTTGGGGATTCTAGAGGATATTATTCCCGTGACCGCAGCGGATTTGGAGGAATGGGGACCACTTTGGCGGGAAAGAAATGTTGAGTTCGAGAGATCACTTGGTAGAGAATGGCAGGAGCTCAAAGGAAAAAAGTTTCTGGTATGGGATGGCAACCATAGGCTGAAAACATGGTGGAAGAGAATCAAAGATAGTGAGATCTTTCACCTTTTTCACTCTTTTGTTGTAAAGCTTTGTTTTTACAAATGATGATTTAAATGTGTGTGATAGAGTACTCGAAGAATGGTCAATACCATGTTAGTGTTCATTGCCAATTCCTTGAGTTGTCCAGAGAAAAAGAAGTAGCTTCTTGCACTTGACACTTCCAATGCGTAAGTTTGTTAATCGCATGTTGACTCTCGTTTTTTTGCAAGCAATGCTTGTGTTCAACTCTTTGTTTTTTTGCAAGCAATGCTTGTGTTCAACTCTTTGTTTCCAAATTTTTTGCAGCATTTCCAGAGCACATGTCATGCCAAACATCACTCATGAAGTTTATATGTTTCAAAGATTTGGCATGGCAAATAAAGATTCAATCCTTCAAAAATTGACACCTGATATGAGAGAATGGGCTAGGGTGGAGATGATTGTGGAGGCAAGGTATTACCATGGTGCTACACCATGGTACAACACTCCATGTGGATTGATATCTCAACTTGTGTGGAATGTGATACCTACTCTACATGATGGGTAATTAATGTAAAAGTTTATTATGGTTTCAATACAGTGTTTTGTATTAGGATGAGTTCACTGCATTTATGTCCAAAGAAAGAGCAAAGCTAGATGCACTTGGACTAAATGATGTTGAGAAGAAGAAGAGACTGGACAAGGCCACAAAGGTAGAAGAGGAACGGTTGAAAGATAGGGGCTACAAGTACTTGTCAATCGCCAATCCTCTTAATGGTGATGAGTTCTTCAAGTTGCTTTTTAGCATTAAATGGGATGAACCTGGAATGTTAAAGATCATTACAGATAAGCTCTATTGTTTGACAAGCTCTAAAATCACTCCTGAGAGGTATTGAAGCTATTAGTTTCTCATTTTTAATTGTATTCATTCCATTTTGTTTTTCTATATGATTAAGTGATATTTTGTTCTTATTGCTTGTAGAAAGAAGATAATTTTGCACCTCATGAGCCTCACTAAGTCTAAGGATCCACAATATCTTCATTTTGGTGATTACAAGCTTTTTAGAAGTTACATGAAAAAGGAGACTTATTGGGCTCACTTGCATGGGGAGGCTACACTTATGATTGAAAGGATGCAAGTAGAAGGTCCACAACTTCCTAATTCTTTTGACCTATTCTACAAGATGAGCATGAAGAATCATATTTTGCAGGTAGACGTTTGACCATTGTTTTTAAAAGAATATAGACATGTTTTAATTTACACAAGATCAAGTTGAGTGTGCTTTTTGATCGTTACTATGTATGTAGGCTTTTATTTATCTAATGGATGCGGTGAAGTCTTCTGACTCTAGTGAGAAGATGCCGGAGCTTGTGTTGACGGCTAAGAGAGTGATTTACAGGTTTGCATCTTCCACTTGCACTCTTTGCAAAAAAAGAGCATTTCATTTTTTTGCCACGGTTTGGTGACAGTGGGTCATTTTGAGAATGATGAAATATCATTTTGTGTTTACAAAAAATCCTTAAATTCCCTGTGGAAGCCCGATATGGGGTGGATGGTTCTTTTGACAATACACATGTGTATAATGTCTATGTTGAAAACACTTAAATACCTTGTGGGAGCCCAAGATAGGATTTATGGTTTATTTTGAAAAAGTATTCTCCATACAAAGGAGACTCTGGACATTTTTTTTTTTGGATACATGACATTTATTATACTATTGCGTTTATGTGCTTTTCAAAGTGGATGATGCTCTAAAAATTGTGTAGATGGGTTATGCAATGCGTTGAGGTGCAGGAATTAAATGAAGCCCCATTATTCACTAGAGAGTGGATTGATGTACGTGATGAGAATACAATGTTCTCTCCCTCTTTGATTGAAAGGAATCTGACAACATGGGAAGCCAATGTTTGTCCTTGGTGGTTGGATTATCCAACTAGGGTGTCTTCACTTGGCTCTTCAAACATTGGAGTCTTCACTTGGGTGAGAGGCTTGGGAGAGAAGGCCGATCACACGATCTGTTGGTAAGTTTAAGAAAATTGTTAGCAAATCTGTCTTTCATATTTCCTAATTCAAAGCTAATTTGGATAATGCTTGCAGGGTTCCATTACCAAACCATTGTAGATGTTTTGCTTGTGGATATATCACAAATTGATAAGTTTGCCCTTGATAGGTAGATTTTCATAGTGCTTACTTATTTGCATTTTCTTCTTGCATTGTTCTATGATTTTGAGAACGATTCATGTTTGGTTTTCTTATAGCATCAACAAATTTTTTGCAACACAGAATACAAATCTATATAGCAAAGATGGTGTGCCGTGTCGTGAGGTTGCTAGGCTTATCTTTGCAGATTTTCCTACAAGTTTGCTTGTGGATGGTCTAGGACCAATCCCATTGGGTAAGTAACTTTTCTTTGGACTAGTATCTACAGCTAACTATGGTTGTATGCTTACATGTCATCATTCAATTTTGTAGAGTGCATGAGTGTTCCCAAGTGGAACACATTTTCCAGGGGTCTAGTGACAGGGTGCATGGATTTTGCTCGTGAGTTTTTGGCCGATGAGGGGTTTTTAGTCACCATGTGCATGGCCGAGCATATTGGAGATTTTATTCCAGATGCAACTAGGGTAGGACTTGTGCTCTTACGTACATGGACTCTCATGTGTAATAAGAAGGCATATCGGCATCCACTCACTAGAGAGGCGGTGAGATAACAAACTTAGTTTCATAGTTTAATTTCCTATCTATAAACATTGTAGCCATGCCATTCATTCTTTGAGTGTTTTTTTCATGCAGGTACTTGATCTTACCATGTGTCTTTGGTATCGTATTGGCCATCCTCTGCCACACTATGATAGAGAGGCAGGGGAGAAAATTGCCGAGAGATTGTTTCCAGCAGATTGTAGCTACATGATAGATGATGTAGTCTTCCCCATTGAGATTGATGGTGTTATTCTTAGAGGCGGGGCAGAGCGGTCTTCTTTGTTCTTTCGGTAAGACTAGTCCATAGTATGATACTAGTGAATGTTATGGTATATATGTGTTTTCATTCGATTTCTAATTTACTTTTTATATGGTCAGGTGGTTGCTGGCAACATTTACTGAGCCTCATGACTATGTTTTGGACTTGTTTGCGGGGTGTGGTGGTTTGGGCCGAGCTTCTGCAGAAGATATGAGGCATTGCATGTGTCTAGAGCTAGATGATGTGTTCTATGAAAGATGTTTGACCGATATTGCATGTGGACCTGTGAAATGTTGATTGTGGATGCACGTTTGGTTGAGGAAACTCTATTCTGACAGTACACATCTTCATGTTTTGATTTATGTTTTTATGTACATGGCAGCCATATGACATTGACATGGCATTTTGGTATGCTCCATACATTTCATTTGGATATTTCATTTGTGTTTGTTTGGTACATGACGGCCACATGACGTGGAGATGACTTTGATTGGAGCTTTCTTTTGTAGTTAGATTATGTTGACACCATTGGCTTGTGTGTTGATTTTTGTGAGATAACAAAATCATTAAAGTGATGGAAATAAAAGTTTATGTGAAGGAAATCCCATGTGGGAGCCCACGTTTTCAATACAGCCTCAAAAATACATACAAATGGTGCTTTTTATAAAGTTTCATTTTGCATAAGCATAGACATGCTTCCATATTTCTTAAAAGTGTTTGGTAGTTGAAGGATTGTACTGTGAGGTTTTGAGTTTTTCCACTACACAATGATATTTAAAGATATCATTGGTGTAAAATTAGGGTTTAAAAGCTCGAAAAAACAGCTCCAATTGTAAAAGCTCGAAACTGAAAGCTCGCAAAAATAAAACCCCCTTATGGTTGGCCTAAAGGTGGTTTTGTTGTTTTTGAAAAAAGCATAGGCTAGTTAAAACCATTGTTGTTGTTCATATGTACTTTGCTCAGAGGTTTTTCAGCTACCTTTTCTACTCTAAGTTGTGGACTAATATCTGACTTGGTGTTGGTAGGACTATCTACCTTATGGAAGGGTGCCCTAATTATCTTTGAATAACCTTGTACTTAACATGGCTGAATGAAAAATTGGGGTTGATTACGACTAACCATTGCCTAACCTAATTAAGCTACTTTTTTACTCCTTCTATGAAGCTGTTTCTGATGATCATAAAGTAATGAACTGAGTAGATTTTGGCACTCATAAGTCTAATACTTAAAACACACGCTTGACCATACTACCTTGAGTAATGCTATTGGGTGCAGGTATGCTGGTATGTCTCTTAACATATTGGCCTAGAAACTATGATGAATCTTTCACTGATCTTAAGGCTACATCTATTTTAGATACTTTAAAAAAGTAGATGTCACTACCAGAATCCGTTGCACATCACAATAGCATGGTTTTCTTTTTGTTTAGTTCCTTGGGGACATGGATGAGAACTATCACCCACGTTACCTGCAATGCTGTCTGAAAACTAACCTCTAGGTTGTTTTCCTATTGTGGATGTAGGTAAGGGTGCCCTCTCCTTGGCTGCTGATTGAAAACAAGAAGTGTTGTACTCTCAACTATTTTACTCTATAGGACCATCTTACTATTTTAGGCCTGTAATTGAGATATATTTTGTTTGTATACACTATCCAAAGGAATACATGATTTTATATTATAATTGTTGGCAAAGGTCTTTTTATTAGTTTCTCATGTGTTATGTAAATAATTAATATATAGAACTCTCTCTCTCTCCATAAGCACACGGGTGCTCTTGGGCTTGTTTCTGACCAAGGACAGCAAGACCTAGTCTACAATTCTGCTATCCTCAAATGGTATGGCTTATCACCATATCCTTTGGGATAGGGGGTATCCCACACAACCACTATGACCTTTTTGTCTTGGTTGTCTTCAAGCTGGAATACCTACCATCTTCTCTTATAGATTTTTCTTTTAAACTTTTGTGTTTTTTGACTTCAGATGGTCCCAATCTTATTGCAACTGACAGGTGAAAAAGGCTAAGGGTTATGCGAAAGAATCTCGAAAGGATATTATATTTTATAGTTTATTATTCAAGTGCTCTTTTATGAGCTTTGGCCATTTATGATCGGCTGTGCGCGTATGTCGCACATGTCAATGCAAGGAACTTGCCGATACACCGTGTGCGAGCCACAAATGGCTCCAAGCACACAACAAGCCTAAACTAGTAAGCTCAAAGAAGGCAATGGTGTGTCACTCACCGCTCTACGCTTGCTTCGTGGAGGATTCCTCGCCGCGAACAAGAAGGCTTCGCGGCTTCGCCGTGTTCAACCGCTTCGGCACCGCCGTGCCGTCGTCGCAATGCTCGATCGCACACACTCTCTCTCTCTCTCTCACGCATACACACACACAAACACACACACACACACACACACACACACAAGGAGATGAAGAAGAAGAAGATGGAGATGGAGCAAGAGCACTCTTCTATTGCACAAATGAGAGAATGAGTGAATTTTAGGTTTAGTTGACTTTTATATGATCTCGCCCCATTCACACTTGGGCGCCTATGCTTATCCAACTAATCCCTTGAATGTTCCAGTTAGAGTGCGCCTCTCATCAGCAATCACTCTTACCCTTTTCCTATTGGACCGACAAGCCCGGTACCTGACTCTAACAAATAAATAATACAATGTCCGCCGTAGGTTACAACGTCCGTCGTAGGTGAGTATCCGTGAGCCGTGAGGGTTAACATGCCCCCCTTCCTGATGTAGATTCCGTCCTCGGAAGCTATTGAGTTGAAGCTCGTTCGTCGAGGTGGAAGAGCATTTGAGATGAATGTCCTTGGCCTTCTTCAGTCACTGCAAAATCAAACAACATTGGCACAGTAATTGCATTCTCATAAGCAATTAAAAAGCATATGCAGTTTTAGGCGGACAAATTGATTGGTAACAGAATTTTAAACAATTTTTCAACAATAAACATTAAATTGCAATATAATCAAATGCATAAACATATGTAAAGGTAAAAAATTAAACAAGTCTGGGGTCATTAATTTAACGGTCGAAAGGCACTAGAGATCGACTATTAATACCATGGGTAAGCTTCTTAATTTTCTCTGGTCAATTAAGTTGTTTAATCGCGAGAGCCAAGTATTTCATGTTCGAGGGTTGACTAGAGGCTATACCTAGAAGACCTTGTAGTTAAGCTACGATAAAAGGAATTTCTCATGAAATCATCGCCTGACTGATTACCTGTTCTTTGACCCCCCAAAGTCTTTTCATAGTGATTCAATTTTGATGTGTGTGCTTATTTTGTATGCCTTGGGTTTTTTTCTTTTCAAGGAAAAGCGCCCACACTAGGAACCTCTAGGGCTCTAGTACCATAGGCGATACATGTGAGTGAAGTACCCAATCAAGCTGAGATTTCTCTTCCAGCTTAAGATTTTACATTGTGGCACTTTGATTTTTTGTTTGTTCATTTTCAACATTTTAATTTTGTAACTTTGGGGGGTCATATAACACTGATACACCTCCCCAGGCTCATCACACAAGTAAACTCCCTTTATAATACTTAAGCTAAAGGTTAATAGGGTCAAGCCCACTAGAAAGCCCTAGTACATTTCACACAATGCTGCCTAAATTGGATTAAGAACCTAAGTAACCATTGATTATTAGGAAGCCATTCCCCATGGTATTAAGAGAAGATCTCTAACACCTAACTTGGTCAAACTAGCTTAGTCGAACTTGCTTGATTTTTAAACCTAGACAAGTGATTATGACAAAAAATGACATTGAATTAAATGTTTGATACTAAGCAAATGTGTTGGATATTATGCTACCAATCACAATCAAAGCAGACAATCATAGATGCAAAAAAGTTAAGCGGCAATGCTAATGGACAAGAAACACCTGTTTGTGTTGATGGTCGCGCTTGATTTGAAGTGCGAACGAGAGAAAGATTCCATGATGGTCCAAATCCTAACCACAGCAACATGTTCCTGTACACACGAGGAAACACAAAGAACACCTCTAGGAGACGCATCAGTGGGAAAAAAGAACTTTGCTAATCACTCAACTCTAAAACAGAAACAATCCTATCGTACTAATTCTACCTACCCTCCATCACTCGAGTGATGAGGATCAAAGGTGTTTTATGGCATAGGTTTCTGTTTCAGTGTACCGGATGTGAATGTTTAGGTCTGGGTCAATGTTTTGACTTTTATTGTGCATACTCGTTTGCTAATTGCTCTTCCTCTTTATTTTTTTATATTTTTTTGTGAGTATAAGACTTTATATATACATACCCTAAGATTGGGAGATTGAGAGGTCAGGGAAGAAGGCTGAGAGGGAAGTAAGTGAATGATGACTGTCAGCAAACACTCCCCCCTTCCTTGGGTAGATCATACCATTTGAAATGAGCTTGTCACCCTTTGAAACCAATTGTTCCAGTTGGTAATAGGTGGGGATTTTTGCCAGTAGTTTTCTATTACCTTAGGTGCCTCGTCGAGTTGCAAGGGTGGTAAGATACTCTCCCAGGATCGAACTTGAAGTGGTTCATCAGGTGATTCTTGAAAATTGGGAGGTGTGGATTCCTTTGTAGCTTTATGGAGGTCCACTACTGTAGGTGGAGGCTGTGGAGAAGATTTTACCTCTATGGATGCATTACATGAGGAGATAGAAGCTTCATGGGACTCCCCCCTTCCTGAGCTAGGTGGAACAAATCGTTCTTTCTTCGGTACCCAAACTAGCTCTGGGGCGGGTGTGTAGCATTCTGTGATTTTTTTCTTTCCACGACGTTGATTTGTTTTGGAGCTACAGGATTGGGCTCACATGGGTCAGGTGATAGGTAAGAACACAATCTACATTTTGGCACCCATATTTGATTATTTCCTTGATAGTAGCCTTGGGCTTTCAATAGTTGTTTAGGAATCCAACGCAACATTTTCTTACTTTTCTTGGAGCGAGTGGGACGTTTCTTACAAGGCTTATGTTTTTTAGCACTAGATATGGTCGCTAAAGAAGATTTAGAGACCCACTTGTATGTTTCCTTTGTTATATTGGGATGGGTCTTGTCAAAAGCTATATGCATTGCTTGTAGCATATTTAAGGGCTAGTGCATTTCATCTCCCTCAAGTGTTACCCAAGTCGTCCCCCTATTTCCCAAAGTGTCTATGGTTGCTTCTAGGTGGACCCAATCCACATTGTCCGACTCAGTCATCCCAGGTAGTACATCCAATATATAAGGAGAATCTTCCCCAACATCAGTGTCCGCTTTACACGTGTAACAATACTGCAATGGGGCCGAGTGAACTGTGGTGTCAGATCTATGATCAATTATAAACCTGTTTCCTAGAGGATGTGCTCGACCCGTCACAAGATCCACTCGAATGACATAATCTTGGCACTGCAAGTAGACATGGTTTTTAGACCAGTCATGCACCATTTTTTCTTCCCTCATGAAAGGACGTCCTAAGATCATCTCCGATGCCATAGTGTGTTTGGAGAAATCCATAACAATAAAGGTAATCCTTATTTTATGTCCAAAGACCTTGATCTTGAGATCTTCTAGCATCCCAATAGGTTTAACAATAGACCCATTGGCCATCTTCACTACTATGGTTGTGGTCGCAAGGTGAGGTCTTCCCATAGTTTCCCAGCAATTTTTAGTCACAATGCTAACCCCAGCGCCACCATCAAGGATTTCCTTCATAGTTAATCCCTTAGTAGTGATTGGTATGGTCGCATTGGATTCATCACCCTCAAAGTATTGTCCCAACTTGTTAACAGGTATTTCTATAACAAGGTTCTCATCTAGGTTGGGTTGTGGATCTATGTATTCCTCCTCTATTGGCATCTCCCCAACTCCATCCATCTGTGAAAATTGTGGTAGCCCAAACTTTAGTTCTCCATTGAGGAAGGATCGAAGAGTTGAGACTAGCTGAGGGTCTTTATATAGTTTGGACATGATGGTGGTTCTAACTTCTGAAGACATGAAATCCATCAATTTGGCAATGTTTAACGGCACCTTTTGGACTTCAATCCCTTGACGTGGGGAAGATGGGATCTCCATTTCTTCGATAGGATCAGGTAGTCCCTCTGTAAACATTCTTTCCATCAAGAAGTGAGTACGCCCACTTTCCCATGACTTTAAGTCACTTTCTTCTTGGATGACACTAGGTATGTCCAAGGGTCTATGGACTTGGTGAGGTTGTTGTTGCGTAGGGAACACGGTGTCTGTATTCTGGATCTTCCTAGGTGCTGGTTCTAGATCCCTTTGGGTATCTTCTACCAAACTCCTTAATTGCTTGACTCGATCAATTTCCTTTGTATGGTTTGGGTAAGTTCCTATCTTCTTTTTGGATCCTGGACATTGTGGCTCATGAAAATCTTTCTTGTTGGTTTCTATGTTAGTGGTCGTTTTGGTCTCCATGGTTTCACCTGAATCAGAATCTTCTTCACGTCGTTCATATATACGGGGTCATCACCAGTCCCTATGTTGGTCTTTGAACTAGGGTCTGACTTCGCTACTTTCTGCGATCTCTTTCTTCGTGTTTTCTTCTTTTTCTGAGATTGGGCAATTGATGCCATGTCTCTTTCCTCAAGAATATAATTTTGTTTTTGGAGCATTGATCGTGTGAGTACGTTTACTGGTACCACGGGTGTATTTGGTGATGGCTCCTCGGTAACTTCAATCAAGTTTAATGGCGTGATCTTCGGTGCATTTGGATTATTTGGACATTGGGCAATCAAATGATCTATGCCACATCGATTACACATGAGTATCGGCATTGTAGACGTGCTCACTTGATTGGTTTGCATTAGTGTGGCGTTCTTTTGTAGCCTAATAGGACACTCGGCTACACGATGTGGACCTCCACACTCATAGCATTGAAGAGGTGGTCTCTTAGCAGTGTAGTTGATATTTTGGCCTCTTGCCGCAAGAGCAGCTACTTGATATACAGGTTTGACTTGTCCCGAATAGTCCTCCATGTAGTATTGTGAACTTTCTTCAAGCACATCCATTCCATAGGCGATATTAGGATCTATATCTTCCTCACAGCCTTCCAAACAAGAAATAGATGACTCACAACCCACTTGATTCACATAAGTGATTCTCGGATGTGGTGGTTGCGGTCCAAGCATTGGAGGTGGTAAAGGTGTTGTTTGAACAACATTTTGGGCCATAGGGACCATATGTTGTGATGTTTGTTCAAGAGGTGGGGCCGACATCAATGCAGGCACTCGAGGTGTGTCTGTCCATGCTAAGGTTGGTCTATTGGCCATCGTGCGCTTAAATACTATGCAATCCTTAGCTTGATGACCATACCTTCCACATGCATTGCAGTTCCCATTGAATTTTACTCTAAAAGTAGGGCATTCACTGGTACTATGCGGTCCATAGAATAGTGAGCACCATTGTTGCTCCCTCTTGGATACATATGATTGTTTTGCGGAGCACGATCGTCTCTAAGACTCTCTTGAATAGCCTTGTGAGATCTGCTAAAGTCATCTCGGATATATTTGGCTCCTTAGAAATAGGCTTTAGGGTCATTGGTTGATGCCCTGATGCTTGCGAGCTAATAGATTTAGACTCAACATCCACTCTTTCTCCTTGAATCATTAAATTATCCTCCAATTGGATCGCATTGGTGGTGACTGCTTCCCAAGTGGTGATACCTCTAATGACTAGTCCATTGTAGATATCCTCATGTCGTAATCCCCTAATGAATCTATCAAGCAATTGGTTATTGTTGAAGCGCTCATTTGGATTACAACGATAATTCAAATGCTTCAATCGACTTATAAAGTCTCTCACCGACTCTCCTTCCGTGCGTTGGGCTTTCTGGAGCTGAGAGGCTACACCCCAAAGCACTCCCTCTCGTATGTATTCTTTTAAGAAAAGTCTCCTAAGAGTAGGGTAAATCGTTTTTTCTTCCACCCTTAGGGTTCTATACTAATCCCCAGCCTTTCCACTTAAGGTTAGGCTTAAAGCATTACTCTGATGTAGGTCATTGTGTTCTCCTAGAGAATCGCATATTTGTTCAAACACTTCAATATGCTTTCTCACATCCCCGTCTCCACTAAATTTTTGTGTGAGCTTGGCTATTTGTACTGCCTTACTTCTAGGCTCTCTATCAGGCACGTTACGCATATTCTCAGCAATAGATCGACCAATAGCTTGAGCTAATGTTGCCAAGTCACCTAAATGAGCAGGCACCGTGGGTGAAGGCGCTCCAGAGACTACATGTGGAGTAGGTATTGGCATTGGGCTTGGCGCATAGGAAGCCCTTGGGTTCCACGTTGGGTACGATGTTGTGCCATGTGGTGGTCCATAGTTCATATGGGCGGCCCTAGGCATAGTAGACGCCGGATGTGACATGCTAATGCTAGCCGGTATAATCCCATGGAAATAAGAACTTGTGTATTGTGGTTGTGGAGCATAGGTAGTTGAAACAATGGGAGGGGTAGGGACTACATGAGTGTGATGACCCATAGGTGCATACGATTGGTACACACTTGTAGGTATTGTTGCAGGCATTGAGCTACCATGTAGTGGTGCTTTACTAACAAATGAGGTCCACGGCGTGTTTCTCGGCATGCCCATCATTGGGGTAGGCATGGTAGCTGTGGTGTCATCAAGGGAAAGATAAGCTAGACTTGGAAAGGTGAAGCTATCACTTGTGGGCTCAGATTGTGCACTGAGAACCCTGGAGAAACAACATATGGGGGATCCATCGGACTTACCGAGGGAGACTCCATTTGCGATAAGGTCGGTTGTTTAGCCTTCCCTATATCCAAGAATCTCATGAGACCCGTTGAAGGCATGTTGATCCCCTTGTTCTATCTCTCTAACTCAATCACCCTATGGATGACCTCACAAACTCTTTGTTGTTGATCCTCCACACTAGTAGCACCCATTGTGGATTGTAGGACATCTAACCAACCCACGTGATAGGTGTGACTTGTGTATAGGTAAGTCAGAGTCTCTGTTTGTAATTCGTACTCCCAGTTCTCATTTAAGAACACTCCATCTAGGATTGAGGTGCTAGGGGTGTCCTTTGAGCTAGATGCAATGTTGCTTTCTAGGGGTTGGCCCTTAGCGGTTGTTAAATCAGGAGCACTTGATTGCTCTCTTAGCAAGGATATTGACATAGGAGCTTTCGCTTTTAACTCTCTTCGTTGCTCCGCCTTGCGTAAGCTCTCGACTTCCTTTTCCCTCGCTGCAAGGATATATCGTTCAACCTCTTGCACTTTGGCAAGGCTTCTACCATCGGGTAATATGACCTCGAAGGGAAATAACTCTGAAGAGTTAGGAGGTGGAGTGAATGAAGTATTCACATGCACATTCTCTAACGGTATAGGGTCTACGTTTGTCACGAATGGAAAATTTACTTCCCCACCCCCCTCATTTACATCATTAGCTCCATGTTTGGAGCGAGTGGCTCTACTAAAGGTTTCCTTCAGGCGGCTAAGCACGCTTGGCCCGGACCGTGGGCCCATGGCATGCATGTCTTGGCTCGAGCTATCGGGATTAGGCATTGGGAAACCCTCCATGACGTCGTAGTCAGAGGAAGAGTCACTAGCCGCTATGTTCGGGTCTTGCTTTGTACTACCTTGGGTCCCCGCCGAGGGTCCAAAACCTAAAGTAGGTGGATATTGAGAACTCGCGTAAGTCAAAATTCTCTCTAGTTGCTCCGTCTCTAGCACACGACCAGAGCGCAGATGCATGTGCTTTTGGCACCCTACAAACGTCGGTAAATAATCTCGAAGGTTAACCGCTTACTTTTTTAAGCGTCCGTTTTCACTCGTGTTTCTTACGTTTTTAATGTTTTTTTAATGTTTGATTTTTTTTTATTAAAGTGTGTGATAGCTCGAAATGAGCGTATCACTTAGAGGGTCGCTGTGTGCTTTACAATACAATTTTCGAGCATCTAAAGTTCCGTTGGTCCTCAAAAAATCAATTTTTTAGCTACGTGTGAAGCTAAAATTCGTTTTTTTTTTAAAGGCGATTGACGCCTAGGCCTGAGCGTGAGCTTGGGCTTGGGTCTGGGAGATATTCCCGATCCCGATCCTACCTTTAATTTTTTTAATAAATTTTTTTAAAATTTTTTAAATTTTTAAAAAAAGGATAAGGTCGTCGCGGCCTACGCGAGAGCGCACACACACTCTATCTACCTACTTCTAACTAATACACCTACTCTTACACACTAACACACTCTATTAGCTCTCTTAGATCTACTTCCTACTTACTGCACATAGAAAACTAACTACCTTAATACACACAAAATAAACACAGTACCTTTGAAAACTCCATTAACAAAGAAAACTAACAACCTTAATACACAGAGAATAAACACAGTACCTTTGAAAACTCCATTAACGAAAAAAACACATAGTATAACACCAAATCCCTCTTCTCAACCCTCCTTCCTTACCTTTCCTACAATAGAAATTGCACCACGGAGAAGCACAGAGTGCTACTCGAGCTTAATGTACGGCATTCCCCAGCAACGGCACCAAAAATGTGCGCGTATGTCGCACGTGTCAATGCAAGGAACTTGCCGATACACCGTGTGCGACCCACAAATGGCTCCAAGCACACAACAAGCCTAAACTAGTAAGCTCAAAGAAGGCGATGGTGTGTCACTCACTGCTTTACGCTTGCTTCGTGGAGGATTCCTCGCCGCGAAGAAGAAGGAGCCGCCGCTTCCCCCCGCTCAACTGCTTCGCCGCCGCTGTGCCGTCGTCGCAATGCTTGATCGCACACACTCTCTCTCTCTCTCTCTCACGCATACACACACACACACACACAAGAAGATGATGAAGAAGAAGATGGAGATGGAGCAAGAGCACTCTTCTATTGCACAAATGAGAGAATGAGTGAATTTTAGGTTTAGTTGACTTTTATATGAGCTCTCCCCATTCACACTTGGGCTCCCATGCTTAGCCAACTAATCCCTTGAATGTTCCACTTAGAGTGCGTCTCTCATCGGCGATCACTCTTACCCTTTTCCTATTGGACCGACAAGCCCAGTACCTGACTCTAACAAATAAATAATACAATGTCTGCCGTAGGTTACAATGTCCATCGTAGGTGATAGGGTGTCCGTGAGCCGTGAGGGTTAACATCGGCCGGCTAGTTTGTACTCAATTTGACCATTTGAAGAAATCTATAAATCAAATACGTGTAAGAGGAAAATGGTCACTCTTGCACGGGGGGAGATTGCACCCAGTGTCCACGTTGTTCTTATCCCCTCTGCTCTCTTCTCTCACATCATGTCGGCGTAGCACTCCGCTCTAGGAGATGCGCCTGTACGTGTTTTCCTACTCTATGTCACTCCCTATCTCTCTTTGTTCGCGTACATCATTGATTATGTGCTATGAGAGGCGTCAGGTATGCAGATTCGTTCATTAATGCTTAGCAGTATGTTGTTTTTGGGTATTTTGCAGGGCAACCACGCATCCATTTGTAGCAGTAGTATGTGGATGACGACAGACATAAAAAATGTTATTTAGTTTAATGCTTTCTTCCTATTATTATGACATGTTCCTAACCAAGAATACTAATCACTGTTCTTGACAAGTATTGTTTGCAGATTCTTATCTTTGCAACTGAGGACAATTGCTTTCCAACGGAGAGGTATGTTATGGAATTGATATTTTACTATTTATTGCAACTGACATGTGAAAAAGGCTAAGGGTAATGCCAAAGGATCTCGAAAGGATATTATATTTTATAATATATTATTCAAGTGCTCTTTTATGAGCTTTGGCCATTTATGATCGGCCGGCCAGTTTGTACTCAATTTGACTATTCAAAAAATCTATAAATCAAATACGTACAAGAGGAAAATGGTCACTCTTGCACGAGGGAAGATTGCACCCAATGTCCGCATTGTTCTTCTCCCCTCTCCTCTCTTCTCTCATGCCGTGTCGACGTAGCACTCCTCTCTAGGACATCGTTGATTATGTGCTATGCGAGGCGTCATGTATACAGATTCGTTCATTTATGCTTAGCAGTATGTTGTTTGGGTATTTTGCACGGCAGTCACGCATCCGTTTGTAGCAACACAGTGAAGTTGCAGAGCAACCTGGGCAAGCATGTAGCTCCCACCAATCAGGTATAATACACTCCGAATCCTCTCAAATGAGTGATGTTGGACACACGCATGGGCTTGTGTCAGGGAAGGCAGTCCCTTCTATGTTGCACAATTGGAAGCACAAACCCTTGTAATGGTCCGAAGAATTTATCCCCTTACGAGCCAAAGTGCCTAGAAAAGGTATTGTGCCTGACTATCTATCTATCCCGCTCTTTCATTTTTGAAAGAAACCAATATCGATCTCTCAGCCTCCATTTCTTCCCGCCTCTTCCCTCCTCCATAATCAATAAATGCAACCCAAGAGATAACAAAATGTGACGGTAATAAAAAACTCCCCTAATCCCACCACATCTGACACAACCTCCAACTAGCAATTTAATCGTGAATTCGCTTTTCCATTGTAATATAGGGCAGGGGCCTTCAATGCACATCTTGGAATAGACGTCTATTTCGTTTCTCCTATAGCAATTCACCAGCGCTCTGAAAAATAATTGGAATCATTACCAAAATACCCCTCAAATATAAAAACTTTCCAAATTACCCCCCATATTTTGTCATAAATTCCCAAAATACCTCTGGTTTTGAGATTACATTTCCCCAAAGATTAAAAAAATTATAGCTTTTCATACGAAGATTGATTGTCTTTTAATACAAGATGCTAAAACTAGAATTGAGTTGGTTATGAAGGCTTTGGAGACGATCTACTTCATTATTTTTAAACATAATTGCCCTTTTTTGTGAGGTAATTTATGACAAATTATATGCTAAGCACTCAAAAACGGATCTCAATTCGCTGAAAGGAATAACATAAGAAAACCTTGAAGAATCCCACCAAAATAGATAAAGGGTACTTTGAGAAATTTTGAAATCTGAGGGGTAGTTTGGGAAGTTACAAAAATTAGAGGGGTGTTTTGATAAATTTTCCAAATAATTTTATGGAGCCTGATTTGGATCCTTTTCATCCCTTTACGAGATATTTGAGAAGGAAAGCTTTACATAAACTTGAACTTTTTAACTAAAAATCCTCAAATTGGAGTTGGCCTCGAAACCTCCTTGGTGAGATATGAGGCGGTCATATTTTGATTTAAATAAAGCGAATGTACCTTTTTTCGAGCCTTGCTAGCATAGCAACTATTTGCTATGTGTCTATATGTGTGTGTGTGTGAGTGAGAGAGAGAGAGAGAGAGAGAGAGAGAGAGAGAGAGAGAGAGAGAGAATGTTGTCCCATGGAAAGAGAGGGTTTTTGTTATTTGATTCTCCTTATTCTTTCTAGTTGGGACTACCTACTGTGTCTATTTTGATATCCTTGCCCTTTGTCCTCTAGACAAGTCGGTTACACTGATATAGAGGAAATTGCAAGTACCGTAAATGGTACCCACCTTACATTCTCTACAATGTATATCAAACTCTTACAATATGCCTACTCAAGACCATCAGTGACCTTGAATGGCAACAAGGCCTACACAAGGATGATGGGAGTGGCAAGCCTAATAATTTGGACCAAGTCGAGAGGTCACCTATAATGATTTTGCATTCATAAATGCATAGCCCCCCATATGTAGAGTCATGATTGGAAGCATAATCTAGTAGGGGTCCACCAACCTTAGTGTAAATGTAACCTTAGTGTAAATGAAACCACAGGAGGTTCTATCCCAAGTGGAAAGATGGGAGCTCATGCGTCAATTAGGAGATTTCTTACTTGCAAGACAAGGTGAACAATGCCATAATTGCACAAATTTTGTTCCTCGGAAATCACAAACCAATGGCAATCTCTTCTTACATAGTAGACCTGTCCAAATTGGATTGGCTTTAGCTTGAGGAGATTAACTTCAAAGTTTTTATTGCAATGAAATATCTAATCAAAATGGCTAAGTGAAAGCTAGATTGGGCAGTGGGCATTCCTAGACTTGATGGATTGGGCATTCAAGGACTTAATGAATGATAGTGGAGGCCCCATGGCTTCTTCCATGAGGAACCCCCCTTGAGGAGAGCATGATAGCGACGTTTGTTTGTTAGTAAAAAGTCCAACCGAAAGAAATGGAAACGAATAAAGAAAGGGGAGATTGGGTTACGGTCATTTAAAGGAATGCTGGCTCGTGAGCTGGGTTCCATTGCGGATACACACACACTCGCAGGGGCGCACTCCTCTCTCTCTCTCTCTCTCTCTCTCTCGCTCTCTCACACACACACATACACACGCACACACGAAGGCGCACACGTATACATAATGCATAATGGACACTTGTTGCTCGCTTAAGCGGCACTAGATATTCCCTTGCCTGCGCCGGAGCTCCTTCCGGTGGTTCGGTAATCGAGCTTCTGCTCTCTCTGTCCAGCTATGGCGTTTGCAGGGACGCAGCAGAAGTGCAAGGCTTGTGTCAAGACAGTGTACGTGGTGGACCAGCTCTGTGCAGACGGGGCCGTCTTCCACAAGGCTTGCTTTCGGTGCCATCATTGCAACGGAACTCTCAAGGTTAGGCTTCTCTACACTTTAGAGCACCTGTTTGGTAGCTCGAAATTGTCAGAATGAAGTCATTCTACTCTTCATCATGTGCTTCTCTGTATGAGAAGAGAGGATTCTTCTTGAATTTAGACCTACCTGTGTTGCGATGGTGCTTCGTCAAGTAACATGAAAGTTGAAAACAGCCTGTTGCAGAGCTTCAAACGCCTGACAGGTCGATTGCTAGAGTCCTATGTGTGGTTACACACCAACTCTCCCACAGAGTTCTTAGAATGACAACTCTGGATCTTGAAACTGGGCTAATACTACCTGTCTTCAGCTGCCGTGCCCCATCTTTTAGAGCTATGTGATAAGTACATTGTAGAATCAGTTTTTTGAAGCCTGTTTGGAGACGCTTCTCTTGGTTGGCAATACCCAAGAAAATGGTCTCCTCTTGTTGTCAGTATATACGCCTATGAGATGCTGAATGCTTTGGGGAGTCTTAAGGGGTTCAATACAATTGCTCTCTCTGTGTGGAGGCCCCATACTCTTGTTACTGTAGCAGTAGGGGCTTGTTCTCTTGACATCTTGTGCGCGTGTGCGTGCGTGCATACACACATCACATTGATGCTGACAGAAGTCCAAATGGCTCATGAAACACATTTAGAAATTACAAAACATCGTGCTTCTGTATGACGCAGAAATGGATAAAGAAACTGTGACGTAAATTCTTGAGTCAGCTTCTCTGTGTGTTTGTGAATGGTGGCTGCTCTATCACCACAGTCTAATCTGGTGCCAATGAAATCTAAGTTCCAGCCTTGCATTAGTCCTGTGCTCAAGCAATTGTTTTTTCAGCATTGACCAAGCTCATCTCCTCTCCTGCCAATCAGATCTGAATGGGTCCTCTTTTATGACTGCTAGAGTCATGCTTTTGTGTGAGGCAGGGTGCGCTTTTTCCCAAGGTCTCGCTTGATGTCGGGCATGATTGGTTAGCTAGGGTGGGGCTAGCCAGATGCAGTTCAAATGGAATTTTGAGCAAGGAGAGGCTGCCCTGTGGTTCCTAAATTCTATTGTAGACATCTTTTCTTCTCTGGCTTTTCTATTGAGTGTTTAGTGATATTTTATACAGACGGTTTCTCTGTTGTCTTTGTATTGATTGCTGAAATTTCAGGTGACCTCACTGGGAGATGTTCTTTTTGCAGCTGAGCAACTATTCCTCATATGATGGAACTTTGTATTGCAAGCCCCACTTTGACCAGCTGTTTAAGAGGACAGGAAGCCTGGATAAGAGCTTTGAATCTGGTAAGAACTGTGAGTCTTGGTTATAGTGATGTGCATGGTGTTTAAATCCAACAAAACAGGACTTCTCCCTGTCTTTGTACAGGTGCACCAAAGACCCCGAAATCTTCAGATGCAGGAATGGAGGGTGACACGGTATAGGTCTTTATAGGGGCGATGCAAACTTTATGTTTAACTCTTTTTTGCTTGCATTCCCTGTCGTAAACTTGAACATGTGTTTTTTTTCTCTTTTTGCTTCAGAGAACTCCTTCAAAATTGTCCTCAGTTTTTGCGGGAACTCAAGAGAAATGTGTAGCATGTGGGAAGACTGTGTATCCCATTGAGAAGGTAATTCCTTTTTACTTGGCCATAGCGCTTTCAAACCTTGCAATGGTTACCCGCAATAGATTGAGTGTGTGACCTAATCATCTATTCCTTCCGATTGATCAGTTTTTGAGTTGCCGTGCCTTCTTTCATGCAATGCCTTGTTTGGTTTGTACTGAAATACTTTCAAAGTCTTGATTAGTCATTGACGGCATGCGATTTTTCAAATCCTTTCAAATTTTTGATCAGTCATGGATGACTTTATATATTGAACAAAACACGGTGTCTTTGTTGCCCTCTTTTAATGTGGAGGTATTCTCAATAAGATTGGAAGGAGGAATAAGCTGCTAATTTGTACTTTGAACAGGTTAGTGTGGATGGGATGCAGTACCACAAGCCATGTTTCAAGTGTTGCCACGGGGGCTGCAGTCTGAGCCCCTCCAATTATGTTGCACATGAGGGGCGGCTTTACTGTCGGCACCATAATGCACAACTCTTCAGAGAGAAAGGAGATTTCAGTCAATTGGAGAAGGTCCCAGCTGTCAAAGCTGTATCATCGGAAGATGCTTGACAGTTTTTATGGAATGGAGCACAACTTGCTTCGAGGGCAATTGAAGGTCACTGTACATTGTAAATTCTCCTTCTTAGTTTTTTGAAATTTAAAAATGTTGGAGTTGCCTATGTCATGCGAAGTGTCAAGAGTTACACCGATAGTAATGGAGCACTTTTGTTCAATTTGTGAGGCAATGTAGCTGGAAACTGGGCTACCGCTATGCTCATCAATGTTTTGGTAATCTTAGTTGCTTTTGCAAGTAGAGAAATGAGAGAGTCGTCAGAGGATTGAATCATAAGTAGGGACATGAGAGCACCAAGTTCCTTTTTTCCAAGAGAGCACCAAGTTCACCAATAATGATGTTTAATGCTTTTTTGACGATTTGTAGCTCTTGTAGTGATGCAGTCAAAAGGATGTGTGTGTGTGGGTTGTGGTAAGCCTTCAGCTTACACTCGATACGCGATCAATCTCGAAAGCCAAGCATACCAAGCATGCACCCTCATAGATTTTTTTGACACATGCTTTTTTTATAGTCTCGCGCTATTTGGTATAGACACATGCTACTTGGCCCTTTTCTCACATGTGTTGCACCCATCAGTTCTAGTATTAAAGTCACTTTCTATTTTGAGCTTATATAAGGTCATAATGTTTAGCTTGTAATTTGCTTTATCATTATAATCAATCAATTAGTGTACATTCTACCTTATCTATTTGCTCCTAATTGTATGAAACTCACTATGATGAATAGCTTGTTGGTCTATCTATCATAGCCATTGCAAGTATATGTGCACACCACGATCTTTAGGCTATATCTCAAGAATTTTTTTGAAAAAAATGGAATTAAAGAGTAATCTTCAAATCATCAAAACTAAGCAAATTATATAGTTTCTAAAAAGGAACAAAATTCATGCAAAGAGCCAAAAACATTAAATTACTTTGGGGTGTTTAATTCTATCGAATGCTTTTCTCTCAAAAATCCTATAACATATGCTTTTGACCTTCAGATATGGAACAAACCTTGTCAAGTCGAAAAACAAGATAGCCTTGTTTTCAAAGTCATCCTTTTGGCCAAGAGGCTATTGCTATATTCTTGGAAATGAGATTGTCTGTTCTTTGATTGGGCCTAGCTTGGGAGACACGGAAGCTTAAAGAGAGGGAAGCCTCAGAGAATATGTTGGAGTAGGAGAAGACTTGGCCCCTCTTTTAGTCAGAGTTAGCCCCATAGTAGAAGTATTCCATATCTTTACATAGAATCTTTCAAGCATTTCCAATGCATGTATGTTGCTACTCCGAATCCTCCATTCGTCAACTTGAACTCTTTTCTTTCTCCAGCCTCGATCAACAATTTCCTCGATAACCAATGAGTGCTTTTGCAAGGCTTCACAATGATTTGCATTGCTTCACACTATTTTCCAATGCTTGTAGTGCTCCACAATGCTTTGAAGTGTTTTGAACACATGATTTGTAATAGTGCTTCAGAGTGTTTTTCAATGCCTTGTAGTGCTTCATAGTGTAATTCAAGTGATTCACGATGCTTCATAGTGCTTAATATTGCTTCACAGAAGTTTGAACTGTTTGGAAATGCTTTACAATGCCTCAAAAGTGCTTTCACAGTGCTTAACAGTACCTCGGAGTATTTGAGATTGCTTAATAGTGCTTCCAAGTGCTTTGAAGTGCTTCACAATGCCTCATAGTGCTTCCTGGTACTCCATAGTGCCTCCCAAAGAGCGTCAAAATGCTCCACATTGCCTCAAAGTGCTTTATAGTGTCTCAAAGGCCTTCAGAGTCCCTCCAAGTGCTTCACAATGCCTCAAAGTGCTTTGAAGTGCTTCTCAATGCCTCAAAGTACTTCCTACTACTTCAAAGTTCTTTTCAACGCTTCAAAATACGAGTGTTCTATAATGCTTCCGAGTGCTTCATAGTGTTGAAAGCAATGCCTTCTTGAAGTATTGTCTATCGAGTGTAACGTTGGTTTTTTTGTTTGTAGAAGGATTTTAGCAAAGATTTCAGCAAGCACATGCTAACATATATATCTCCCTCGGATGTTTTGAGGGTTTGAAGCCATACTTTGTGCACAAGTTGAAAGATCGCAACACATGCTGTCGTGAATATCATATGCAGCTTGTATACTTAAGAAAGCCTTCAATGAGATACGTCAGGGAAGATTTGCACAACATGGGTAGCCATGTAGTTGCAATTGCCTTATTTGCACTAATCAATATGATTTTTCTTTGTGCTCTACATCTAAATCCAGACTTTCGAGCCTAATAGACCTTTGGGAGTTTGGACGTGTCCAAAGCCCATCGACTCAAATTTTCATGAAAGGAAGTATCTACTAGGAACTTGCAAACAATGTGGCATTGATAGGTTTGCACTCTTCTAAGTGAAGAGTGCAACAGATCCTCTTTGGTGACTATGAAGGTGTTTGTTAATGTTCACATGCAAGAGGTGGATGACGAAGGTCTAACCAAGAAAAGAAAATATCTTATTGTTCAGCAAGTAAGTCCTAGGAGTTTCACAGATGATGTTGTGGTGCTCGTAGTGGACTTTGCAAAACATTACACGTTCAAGGTGAAAAACGAGATCCAATCGATGCACTTATTGATTGGATCTCACATTAGGTAACCATCTTGGATCACGTTTTGTATGTGCATTCAACCATGGGCGAGATTCATAAGACCACCCATTTCTATGTTTCAAATGATAAGACCCATGACACATTCTTTTTGCAACATAGTTTTCATCTCCACAATGAGTGGCTAAAAGACAATGGCTGGAATGTGAAGCGTGGTTCGATGGAGCCATTTCATAGTTCAAAGAAAAACATTATTTTTTCTTGTTGCCAAATTATTCAAATTTGTTGAGATGATGCACAATTTATTTGTGTCTGGGCGTGATAAGGGAGAGCACAATGGTGTGTGCAGAGGAATAAGAGGGCTCTGACGTAGGAGCTGTGAGCGAAAGCGCGTGCGGGGTACGCATGTGGGAGATGAAAGAAGACACACAATGTGGGTTAGTGGAGATCTCACGTTCAAGGTAGTGAGGGAGTCTCCCTTATTCTTTTATCTATAAAAGAATAGGGTTAGTAAGTTAGTGGGTGACCAGATCCGAAGTGTCCAACTCTGGGGTTCATGCACATCCCGCCTTTACCCCAAAAATCTCCCACTTAAAGGCGATTGTGCTGATAAGTGGACCTACTAGCTAACTACTAGTATTGAGGATTGTTTTTCAAAATTTGGACCACCTCTCTCTTGGTATGCACTTGATGGCAAGGCTTTAAGGCTTCGCGAAGCAGGAGGGACTTGATGCATTAAAATCACAAAAGAATCTATGTATTTATTTTGTACATAGCTATGGTTTTGACACATTTGGATCTTAAAAATAAGGAGAGGTAGAAACAAACCCTGTGAAAAAGAAAAATTCACTAGTGGATACTGATTCTACCAGACGGTCACTACCTGACGATCACTACAAGTGAAGAATAAGAGTTAATAGTGAAAGAGAGGAGAATCTTATGCATTATGGAGTTGGAGTCAACAAAATATTATCAAATTCAATTCACTTGTGGACACAAGGCTTGCACATGAAGTCAAGAGGGGACCACCTGTAAGACTTTTGGATTTTTTCCATTCTGAATTGGAAAAAGTTTTCAACAAAAAAGTTGTCGGCGTTGAGTTGATCCTTTTGTCCCTATTTTTTAAATAATTTTTGGAGCTACGGTTTGGGAGATATGGCTGAAATGATAGAGCCTATCTGTTTACATGGAAAGAAGTCATGGAATCCAACTCCACACACATAATTTCTTATAGGTTTCTCTCCATTATTGCTTGATTTTCTCTTATTTTATCAAGATTCTGTCAAATATTATAAGTAAGCTCTTGGACTTAAGCTATGGAAGGAGGTATGGAGACAAAGCTCGCCATGATGAAGACGATTAGGAGAAAATTGGTCAATAAGAAGGGCACATGGAGCTCTCTCAATGGGGGGATGACTCTAACTGAGGTTACTTTGTAATAACTCCTCTTGCTCATAATCTCTTCCCTAATCACTCTCTTGGCCTATAAAATGAGGCCTTCTCTTTTGTAAACGGACACACACAATCAAGCTCTAGCACTCACGCTCCATATGTACACCCTTGTGTATGCACCTCTACACACACAATCAAGTTCTAGCACTTACGCTCTCATATGTACATCCTTGTGTATGCACCTCTACACACACATAGTTCTACTATGGAAAAGTATTGGCTATGGTCCTTTGTTTTGGTTTCTTAATGGCCAAGAGGTTAGAGTTACCATGCATATATGAGTTTGTGAGATGTTGATTATGTGAAATTTCTCTCGTAAATGTTTGTATGGTGTCTATGAAGCCTATATTAATGAAGCTCTAATGATCTCTTCCTCTCCCTCTCTCTCCTTCTCTCACATCTTCCTTGTGCTATGTGCCAACCCCCCTATCATGCGTCCTAGCCGCATTCCAAGCTAGGTGGTGTCCCTATTGTGTACCTCCTATGATGAGGCTATTGTGCATAGTCTTGGTATAGAGGCCATCGGGTCTATTTTGCGTCTCTACCTCTCATTTGGTGCCCCCACTGAGGAGGGCTTTGCAAAGACCTTCAATCAACAAAGAGTAGCGATGCATGCCATCAATCATGGACAAGTGACTACAATAGTTTTCAAATTGGAGGACTAAAAAAGAGGAGACTTAGAAGCACTCAAGGCTTTCATCGATGTGCTACTACTTGGTTGTAGAATCATTGATATCCAAGAGGTAAGCTCTCTATCTCGCATTGCTCGTGCTAATCGAAAATCAAGAGCATTAAGAGGGAGGGCTACGGAATTTCATCACTGATGTGAACCAAAGTATTCTATCAATGGGTGATGACAGAGGAGGTGAAGAAAGAACGATGAGTTTTTCTTTTGAGAACCGCATCAGTACTCTCACATCAGTCAGATTTTGTGTAGCACCAAGAGTTTTCTCTTAAACAGTCAGAGAAGAGTCGTCAATTACATCAACCACAAAGTCCAAGCCACAAAGCCTAAAGCATTTTGTGGAAGCAAGTGGACCTACGCTCTCTCTAGGCCTAGAGAGTTCAAGTGAAGTACGAACACCCAAGCATCGCCACCACATGAAAAACGGAAAGCCGATTGAGGTAGACTCTTCTCGCCCAATCTGTTTTGAACCCAATATGGAGGATTATGTGGACTTCAACAAGAGGTAGAGGCATGTGGTGACGGTGTCGCCTCGTCTCAACACTTAAGGTATGCAACTCTAGTGGTCAAAGCCTTGCCCTACACCCAACATGGATAATCACAATAGGCCAGAGTTTTTCCTTTTTGCTTCTTGCAACACATGCATGTAAACATGTACATTGATAGAAAGATATTCTACCAGCAAAAGATTGTTTTTCTATTCGGAGCAGAGATGCTTGATGAAATCCTTACATCCCCACGTCCCATCATCTTGCCCATTCTTGATTACTACCACTCTTTTGATGTAAGCATCTGTATTCTATTCTAACCTTGTGCTATTCTTAGCTCCTGCTCAAGTTTTCCACCCATGTATAAACCTTTATGAATCACTAAGTCGTTGCAAAAAAAAAAGAAAAAAGGTTTGTGATTGTCTGCTCATTGATTTACTACCATGACATTTAGTGGCAAGAAGGGAGAAGACATCACCACCGATTTTTTGGATAGCTTTGATATCGCTTGCGTGGTTTTACACAAAGATGATGACGCCTCACGGCTACAAATATTTTCTCTATTGATGAAAGTAGAGGCCAAGTCTGGGTACAAAGGTTTGTCCCAAGCTAGCAAGGATGCGTGGGACTTACTACGTGATGCATTTATGAAGACGTTTGGTGGAGTCATAACCTCAGAAAAGTTATGGCAGATGCTGACAAAGTTAAAGAAGGGAGTTCTGATAGAGTATGCCACTTACGAATCCAAGTTTGTGGATTTGTGAGAGCGACGGGTTGCCTCACTAGAGGAAGGTAAAGGAGCACCTAATTTCTTGAAGAAGGACCGTTTCATTGTTGACCTGTGGTCGCCGCTCAAGGAGAAGTTGAAGGGGAGATTCCTTGCAACGTATGAGTTGGTAGTGGAAGTAGCCCACCTTAAAGACAAGAAGCTATGCATGCAAGCAAGAGTCAACAAGTCAGAGGAATCAAGATCAGTCCGACTTACCGTAGTGACTGCAACATCCGCTTAAAGAAAATCACAAGAGGCATCAATACCTATTGAGCCACATCACTACTTAGCTGGAGAATCTATTTGTGCATTTGGTGCAACATTGGTATGTACACAACCACAATCAAGAGCAAGGGAGAGGACAACAAAGGCAGAACCAAGAATACCACCGCTACAATTGTGGAGAATATGGCCATGACATGTATTATAGACCACAACTAAGGAGGCATGATTTTAACAGAGGAGCAAGAAAAAATAAGCTCTCACCACCAAGAGCAAGACAACCACCACCGAGGCCACCACAACAAGCACCACCTATGAAAATATTACAACGACTTATGCAACCACATTCACCACCACAACATCTCATTCCACCCTTACCCCCACTGCCAATCAACAACCACATAGTGAGTTTCATCAATCTTGAAGATAAGGGCAAGATGAAAGTGGAGAAACATATCAAAGGAGTGACAAAAGGTAAGACCAAAGTAGAAGAGGTAGACATCATGGGAGTTAAATCACTCTAGACATGAGGAAGCTTCACAAAGGGAAGACAAGATGAAGACCAAAAGGGAGTCAATCAAGAGGAAGTCTAAGCCACAACAAAAAACTGGAATTCTAAATTTCACAATTGGAGAGTCTATAGAATCTTGTGAGTGAAGTTTCTATGCAGGGCATGAGCATCCCTAAGGGGGAGGGATACCCAACTATATTAGGAAGACCATGGATCATGGCCATGAGAGGAAAGAAATATTTAAACACATGAATTCTCAAGATACAAGGCAGAAAGGGCAAGGAGATTCTATACAACACAAAGGCCAATAAGCAACAAGGGATGGAGCTAGAAACTAGTGCACTCTCTAGCAGTTCTACTACAACATCAAACGACGAGGAATCTACCACAATGAATGATAGTGAAAACTCTCTTGAAATCATCACACTCACTAATCATCACAACAAGGTGGATCCATCAGATATACAATTGCAAGAAGTAAGCATGAAGTCTTTGGTACTACATCAATCAGAGGAAGCAATTGCAGATCAAACTCAAATGGTTGTTACCAAGGAGTGGGATTTTGGAGTCCACCCTAAGGAGATTCTTAAGCAAGTGGATGTAGTGGAAACTTATTGGAGATCTAGGTTTGGCAACCTAGATGTAGTGATTACGTTTTGATCATACTATCTTTGATGCATTTAAGAAAAGCTTTAAAGAAGCCTTAGTACAAGGGGTGTTCATAAGAGTCACAGAGAATGAATCCCAACATAAGACATATTTAGGAATTTTGGGAATTATTCAAGTCCCATTGTTTAAAATGAGATCTAAAATTGCAGTATTTTTTGTTAAGTTTGACCTCATGGTTGTTTGTGGGGACCCTTTGTGGCCATATAAATTGAAGCACTAGCACATGAACCGGGGGCTGAAACTTAAGTTTAAAAAATTTCAAGCCTCACTTGTTGCTACTATGTGGGATATTAAGAAGAGTATTTAATTTGAGTTCGAGCCTCATATGGCTCGCTTAAACTAGCAGGTGGACACACTCAAACTTCGTTCAAGGCACTAGCACATGGATGCGAGACCAAACCTAAACTTAATCCTCACTTATTGTTGCTCTATAGGATATTAAGAGGAGGTTTGAAGCTCATTAGAGCATCACATACCTCAATTAAACTAGCAAGTGGGCATGAGGCTCAAGCCTAGTTCAAGACAACTCTATGTGACTAGAGGATGGTATCATAAATTTAACCTTAACACAGCCATATTCTCAACACACAGGTATATTTTTGTGTTTGTGTATATGCAGCGACAAATCATTTGGAAGCATGATTTTAACATTGTTAATAAGGAAGAGTAACTTTTATGGAAAAATAAAAAAGGATGAGTAACTTTTTAATAAATAGCACTTTCATCAAACATTGCACTAATAATAAAAACCTATTGTCTACAAATTCAAGACACTTTAAAGGGAGGCAAGATATTAACACTTGTATTCTTAGTTATGTAGGCAATTCATATTTACAATAAGATAAATGTGAGTTTCTAAGCACAACGGCTAACCTAATACATATAGTATCCTTAATAATTGTGTTTCCTCTTGTACATACACTTTTTCTCCTATTGCAAGCCATGTCATTTACTAGAGTGCTACAAGTATATCCCGTCTTGTCTTTGCATATATCATTCTAGGTAGCCAATTGTTGTTCCCCTAAAAAAAAATTTAATCTCTTCACTTGATAGGCTCCAAAATTTTGCAAAAATGATGTTAGTGCATATTCCACTTACATGAGAGGGGAGGGTGTCTCTTTAATCACAAAGGTGGGGACTCTCTCTTATGAAGAGCATGATCATGCTTAGTGTTCCAACTAGATAATATGTAAATATAGGCTACTTCCATGAGATTATTTTCATGGATTTGCTACCCTTTCATTGCGTTATACATCTTAAATATTAATAGATAAATATAAACACATCACTATCTAGCAAATCAAAGAGGATAGGGGTATAGTTCCCGAGCTCGGGGGGTGCACAATTAAGAAACTATTCATATAATGTGCATTCAAAGGGTATTAAAAAAACCCCTTTACTTACATGCTTAAGGTAATAAAATTTAAAAAAACCTCGAGTTCTCAAGTCCAAATAAACCACTACTTGTCACATGCTAGATTGTGGAGGGCATCTCTTTGAGAGCAAAGGGAGGAATTTTTCTATAATCAAGAGCACAAGCATGCCTTCTTTTGCAACTAAATAACACATACATGAAGGATATGTCCATGAGAAAATTACATGGGAATGGTATCCTTTTCTTATATTCAATAGCTAAACAAACCAAAAGCATCCTTATCAACTAGCATCAAAGAGGAGAGGAGTGTGGTTCACCACTCAAATGCACAACCTTATATCACACTCTTGATTGGAGGAGGACATCTCTTTGAGCACGGATGCTAAATTGTCTCTTAATGATGAGTATAAGCATGCTTTCTTTTGGGAGAGAGTAGTATGTACTATGGAATCTAATTTCATGAGATAGTTCCATGGAGCCTCAAGGGGTGCACTATTTAGTACCCCCCTATATAGTGTGCATTCATGGGGTAATTTAAAAAACCCCAATATATTTTAACATGTTTGAATGAATAAAATGACTCTTTATTTTAGGGATTTTTTTTTTCAAATTTGAATATAAAACCTCCTTATTTTAATGTATCTTTGTTAAATTGCCTAAAGTGTTTGCCTTTAAAAATCCCTCCTATTGAACTCACAAGGTAACGATTACATAGTACATCCCCTGAGCATGGAGCGGCCTCTATTTGTTTGTATTGATCACTTGAATAGAACATAAGAGAAATTTTTGAGAAATTGATGAAACTTCAAATGTGGTCTTTACAAACACAACATATACTCCAAAACCAAAATAAAACAGATTTTGTTATAATGAAAACTCATAAAAATATGAAAAAATTTACTCGAAGATACATAAATAATATCTATAGATATATTGGCACTTATTCAAGTAGTGCAACATTTAAAAGCATCATTAATACTCCTTTTATATTTGACTCATTTTTTAGTGCTAGACATGATTGTACAAATTTCATTCATACTTGAGGGCATGAATCCTTGGTCATATACCTTAGTGATAAGATCAAATAACTTAGTTGTGCAAATTTCATTTGCACTTGAGGACATGAATACTTGGGCATATAACTTAGTGATAAGATGACAGAACATGGATTCTAAATCCAAAGTTTATTCTTTTGGATAAGGTGTTTTTCCTTCAATCTACCTCTTGTATAATATATGTAGCTTTTTCTTAAAATACTTCATGCATACTTTTATACATTTTTCTTTCCACCTTTGTATAATTAGGATTACCAAGGCTTGTTTTAATTGGACAGTTGCAATAAGGAACTCTCTAAAGCCAAAAATAAAGATTTTTTTCTACTTACGTGGCTTCTCTTCACAAAATTAGCATCTATCTATAAGATATGCTTGGCTATTAATAAAAAACTCAAACATCAAATAACAAAACATTCATGACTTCATTTAAATCTAAGCTATGATGTAAGAATACCATATTGATGCACTTAACAAGTCCTTTTCATAAAATTGTACTAAATATAATTATTGACGTCCCTCTCTCTATTCAAACCATATCTCAAAAATAAAATACCAATTCTACCTATTCTAGTCATATTGGTAAACTAAAAATTCCAAATCATCTCATTCCTCAGTCTTCCAAACTAATACAAAGAGGTTTTAGGATAAGTTGCGAGTCTTCACATGTCCATATCCTTCTCATGACAATAATATATATCTCACAATATTGTTGAAGGACAAACGAGGGATAATCCCACGTAATTGGCGTTGATATTGAATAGGTACATAATCTTGAGTCAAGCGATCAAAAATTTTTAGAGAATAACAAGGTGCAAGGTTGAAGTTTGAGGTCTATAGCTGATGTAGATAACTTTCCGTTGTTTTACAAGCATTTTTGGATCATGAGGCTCAAACTAAATTTTGAGTCTCATATGATAGAGACACTTAGGGATGGATTCTAGTTAAAAAGAGTTTATATGGCACTCTTTGGAAGATGTCTTTCAATAGGAAAGACTTCCCCAAGAGTCTCTAGCTTGTGAGACTCTCATGCTTAGTGTTGTAAATAGTCTTGCAGGTAGAAAGAGTCATCCTAGACTTCTCATGAGGGTCAAGAGCCTCATAAGTGAGAGATGTTTAAAAATGGATTTCAACTTGAAAGAGTTTTGCATGTGTCTCTAACCCATGAGACTCAAACCTAAGTTCCAACCTCATAAGATAGGACTCTTGTAGATGGATTCTAGCTTGGAAGAGTCCTACTAGAGTGTTCATGATGCTTATAAATTGAGTCTTTAGATGAGGAGACTCAAAAACAAGTTTGGACCGCATGAAGACTCAATTCAAATCTTGTGAGATATAAACCCTTCGGCATAGTTTCTAGATCATAGAAATTGTTGTACTAGAGTGATCATGTGGCCTTGCAACTAGAGACTAAATGCTCAACTAAAACAAGTCATGTTTGAGTGCTCACGAGGCTTGAAAAATAAACATACATGTCATGAGGCTTGAACATAAGTTCGAGCCTCGAAGCTAGAGACTAAATGCTCAGTTAAAATAAGGTTTTTCGTTCTCAAGAGCTTGAAAACTATCTAGATCATGAGGGTCGAACTTTAGTTCAAACTCAAGAGGAATAGAATAAATGCTTGACTACTTAGAAAGAGTTTTGCAAGAGTCTTTGTTTCAAAAAGCACAAGAGAGAGAGACAAAGAAAGAGAGGAGATATCATACCTTGAGGTATGTCTGCCCTCAAACAAGTTAAGGGCACGAGTGTCATTGCCTTTGTAGGATGTGGTAAGCGTGGATAACTGTTGCAAGAACGCATGCATGCTCTTGCTCAATATTTATCTTCTGTTGTCCATACACTATCCTTGCCATCTACTTCCCAAGAGGCCCTCTTTTCCATATGATGTACCTACAATCACGCACATACCATACAGATTCCATGGATGGAAGCTTCTTAATTGCCTCCACAGAAGGTATCATGCAAGTAAGTTCTTCCTCCTAGAGTTCTCATGAGGATTAATAATTGAGTCTCAAGGGCATGAGGGTCAAGAGCGTCAGGAGTCAGAGATGTTTAAAGATGGATCTCAACTTGAAAGAGTTTTGCATGTCTCTATCGCCCATAAGAATCAAACCTCATGAGATAGGAATCTTGTAGATGGATTCTAGCTTGGAAGAGTCCTACTAGAGTGTTCATGATGCTTACAAATTGAGTCCTTAGATGATGAGACTGAACAACAACCACATGCAGACTCAATTCAAATCTAGTGAGATACAAACCCTTCGAAATAGTTTCTAGATAGAAATTGTTCTACTAGAGTGGTCATGGGGCTTGAAAATTGAGTATCCATGTCATGAGGCTTGAACTTAAATTTGAGCCTGATGAGTTCTACTAGAGTGCTCATGAGGCTTGAAAATTGAGTTTTCGTGTCATGAGGCTCAAACATAAGTTGTTCCAGCTTCGAATCTTGAGACTGTATTTTCAACTAAATCAAGTTATATTTGAATACTCATGAGGCTTGAAAACTAAGCATTTAGGTCATGAGGCTCGAACTTAAGTTGGAGCCCTTAAACTAGAGACTAAATGCTCAACTAAAACAAGTCATGTTTAAGTGATCACGAGGCTTGAAAAATAAATATCCATGTCATAAGGCTTGAACTTAAGTTCGAGCCTCAAAGCTAGAGACTAAATGCTCAACTAAAATAAGGTATATCATTCAAGATGCTTGAAAACTATCCAGGTCATGAGGGTTAAACTTTAGTTCAAACCCAAGAGGAATAGAATAAATGCTTGACTACTTAGAAAGAGTTTTGCAAGAGTCTTTGTTTCAAGAAGCATGAGAGAGAGAGAGAGAGAGAGAGAGAGAGAGAGAGAGAGAGAGAGAGAGAGAGAGAGATCATACCTTGAGCTACTTATGCCCTCAAACAAATTAAGGGCACCAGTATCATTGCATTTGTAGGATGTGGCAAGCATGGATGCCAGTTGCAGGGACGCATGTATGCGCTTGCTCAATATTTATCTTCTGTTGTCCATGCAACAGTATCCTTGCCACCTACTTCCCAAGTGGCCCTCTTTTCTATATGATGTACCTACATTCAGGCACATACCATAAAGATTCCACGGATGGAAGCTTCCGAATTGCCTCCACAATAGGTATCAAGCAGCCAACCTCTTCCTCCTAGAGTTCTCATAAGAATCAATAATTGAGTCTCAAGGGCATGAGGGTCAAGAGCCTCATGAGTCAGAGATGTTTAAAGATGGATTTCAACTGGATTTTTTTTTTCTTTGTGGCCCATAAGACTCAAACCTCATGAGATAGGACTCTTGTAGATGGGTTCTAGCTTGGAAGAGTCCTACTAGAGTGTTCATGATGCTTACAAATTGAGTAATTAGATGATGAGACTAAAAAACAAGTTTGGATTGCATGAAGACTCAATTCAAATATAGTGAGATACAAACCCTTCAGAATAGTTTCTAGATAGAAATTGTTCTACTAGAGTGGTCATGGGGCCTAAAAATTGAGTATGCATGTCATGAGGCTTGAACTTAAGTTTGAGCGTGATGAGTTCTACTAGAGTGCTCATGAGGCTTGAAAATTGAGTTTTTGTGTCATGAGGCTCTAACTTAGATTCTAGCCGTGAATCTTGAGACGATATTTTCAACTAAAATAAGGTATATTTGAGTACTCATGAGGCTTGAAAACTAAGTATTCACGCCATGAGGCTCGAACTTAAGTTCGAGCCCTGAAACTTGAAACTAAATGCTCAACTAAAACAAGTCATTTTTGAGTGATCATGAGGCTTGAAAAATAAACATCCATGTCATGAGGCTCGAACTTAAGTTTGAGCCTCGAAGCTAGAGACTAAATGCTCAACTAAAATAAGGTATATCATGCTCAAGGTGCTTGAAAACTATCCAGGTCATGAGGGTTAAACTTTAGTTCGAATCCAAGAGGAATAGAATAAATGCTCGACTACTTAGAAAGAGTTTTGCAAGAGACTTTGTTTCAAGAAGCATGAGAGAGAGAGAGAGAGAGAGGGAGATAAGAGAGATCATACCTTGAGCTACTTATGCCCTCAAAAAACTTAAGGGCACGAGTGTCACTGCCTTTGTAGGATGTGGCAAGCGTGGATGCCAGTTGTTGCAGGCACGCATGCATGCACTTGATCAATATTTATCTTCTGTTGTCCATGCAGTATCCTCGCCACCTACTTCCCAAGTGGCCCTCTTTCCCATATGATGTACCTGCATTCAAGCACATACCATACAGATTGCATGGATAGAAGCTTTTGAATTGCCTCCACAACACGTATCAAGCAAGCAATCTCTTCCTCCTAGAGTTCTCATGAGGATTTATAATTGAGTCTCAAGGGCATGAGGGTCAAGGGCGTCATGAGTCATAGATGTTTAAAGCTGGATTTCAACTTAAAAAAGTTTTTCATGTGTCTCTAGCCCATGAGAGTCAAACCTCATGATATAGGACTCTTGTAGATGGATTCTAGCTTGAAAGAGTCCTACTAGAGTGTTCATGATGCTTACAAATTGAGTCCTTCGATGATAAGACAAAAAAACAAGTTCGGACCGCATGAAGACTCAATTCAAATCTTGTGAGATACAAACCCTTCGGGATAGTTTCTAGATAGAAATTGTTCTACTAGAGTGGTCATGGGCCTTGAAGATTGAGTGTCCGTGTCATGAGGCTTGAACTTCAGTTTGAGCCTGATGAGTTCTACTAGAGTGCTCATGAGGCTTGAAAATTGAGTTTTCGTGTCATGTGGCTCGAGCTTAATTTCGAGCCTTGAATCTTGAGACTAGATTTTTAACTAAAACAAGTTATATTTGAGTACTCATAAGGCTTGAAAACTAAGCATCCGGGTCATGAGGCTCGAACTTAAGTTCGAGCCCCGAAACTAGAGACTAAATGCTCAACTAAAAAAAGTCATGTTTGAGTGCTCAAGAGGCTTGAAAAATAAGCATCCATGTCATATGGCTCGAACTTAAGTTCGAGCCTTGAAGCTAGAGACTAAATGCTCAACTAAAATAAGGTATATCGTGCTCAAGACGCTTGAAAACTATCCAAGTCATGAGGGTCGAACTTTAGTTCGAGCCCAAGAGGAATTATAGAATAAATGCTTGACTACTTAGAAAGAGTTTTGCAAGAGTCTTTGTGTCAAGAAGCATGAGAGAGAGAGAGAGAGAGAGAGAGAGAGAGAGAGAGAGAGAGAGAGAGAGAGAGTAGATATCATACCTTTAGCTACTTATACCCTCAAACAAATCAAGGGCACGAGTGTCACTGAAGTGTGGATGACAGTTGTAGGAATGCATGCATGCTCTTGTGCAATATTTTTCTTCTCTTGTCCATGCAGTATCCTCGCCACCTACTTCCCAGGAGGCCCTCTTTTCCATATGATGTACCTGCATTCAGGCGCATACCATATAGATTCCATGGATGGAAGCTTCTTGATTGCATCCACAAAAAGTATCAGGCAAGCAAACTCTTCCTCGCTCGTAAACTTGGTGGTAAATGGCCATATAGACTGTGCATTCAAGTCAATGATATCCGCACCTGCATGTCACGTGCATTTTCTTATACTGCATCAACACACATTAAAAGAAGGTGTTTACGTCGAGCCAGTTAATTTGTAGCTCAAGTCTTTCTACGTTCGGCAACTCGATTGTTGCAGAATAGGGAGCAAGTGTTGGCCATCTTGTGCTTCATGCTATAGAAGTAGGCGCATGGAGGAAATTGGTGCTTTTTGAGGCGACACGGCAATTTCTTGCAGGCAATCAGGGCCTTTTGGGGCGGAGCGAGAGGTATAGGGTGGCAGTGGGGGAAAGAGCAGGCGTAGCAGCAATTGCAAATAATGCACGGCTGGAACTCGATTTCTATCTCTGTTGATGTGCATCTTCTTGTTTATATACACACAGGGCCCTCGAGAGAAAAAGTTTTGAGTGCGCACTGCAGGTTTGGTACCAAAGCTCGAGATGAAGCAAATCTTTCTCATGGCACAGACGCAACAAATCATGGTTCCTCCCTGATGCAATGTTGAGTTCATGCAGTAGCTCATGGCAGGGCCAAGGCATGGCACTTCACAGTGCTTCCTGATCATGCCTTAGCCAAGTTCAGGGCAAGCTCACAATAGAGCAGCGAGAGGCATGCTGACATGGCACAATAGCCGAGCGAGAGGCATGCCGGCTGATGTAAGGTGGACTGAAGAAGGGGGAAGGCGCGAAAGCAAAGCAGCTGATGCAGGTACTATGGCGGGCGAGTCGTGAACAATGGCTCGATTATGGATGGTGCTGACATAAGTGACCAGATTATCTCCGGCGCGGATCACTTAATTCTACTGTTGCAACAAAGGTTTTCTTGGGTGGGCGACAGAGAGGTCTATGATGCGAGCAGTGGATGGTACGCTCAAGGGCGCATAGGAGCTCATGGTGCTTCAGGATCATGGCGAGGTCACAACAGAGCAGCGAGAGGCATGCTGACATGGCACAATAGCGAGCGAGAGGCATGGCAGCTGATGTGATGTTTAGTTGTTGCAGAGGACGGCTTCAAGATCTTGCCTTCACCTACTTCACGGTGAGCTCACAGCAAGCAGCCAGTGGCATGGCGGGCTCAGGCGGATAGCAGCGAACGTCATCGTCACTTTCAAATTTCAAAATTAACGTTGGGTTTCAAATTTAACGGAGAAACCTAACGCTCCTGTCAATTTAGACGGTCTTAGCCAATGACTAAAGGTGTGGGTAGTTTCCTGAGTGCCTCCTCAAGCTTTCTCGAACTAAAGCTTGAGCCTTAACAAAGCTCCCCTAGGGTAAGTGTCCCGAAAAAAGGACGGGTCTTGGAGACGGCTGAACCTGCTACCAATAAAGCATGCCATTCGTACTCCATTAAGCATACACCCATGAGCGTATTCTTGGAGTAGCTCGACTGATGCGCCGTCTAACGGTTGGGCTGGGAGCGAGTTCGAATGGCATCGCCGACTTGGTCTTTTGTTGGGGCAAGGTGAGTCCTTAAAATGGGACCTAGTTTTTTTACATTGCGAGACACAAAAGGCTGTCGCAATTACTACGTGTTGAATGAAAACCCTCAAGATTTGTTTCCTTGCTTGGCGACCTCTTGAGCTACACGCTGCATTCTTCCAACCTCAAAATTTTGCAGCATATCTTGAGATTTTTTCCCGACATTTTCAGTGTCCTTGAGATGGAGCTTTTGCCCTATAGACTTGTCAAAAGTGATTCTAAAGGGCTATGTAGTTACAACATGACGTACCCATAGGTTGGCTTTGTAGCTCAGTGAAATAATCCGTCTCCTCAGGTCAAGCTAGGGGGTGGTTGAACCTAACATTGTCGTCAATTTAGACGGACTTAGCCAATGACTAAGGGTGTGGGTAGTTTGTTAGTGCCTCCTCAAGCTTGCTCGAACTAAAGCTTGAGCCTCGATTCTAAAGGGCTATGTAGTTACATCATGACGTACCCATAGGTTGGCTTTGTAGCTCAGCGAAATAATTCGTCTCCTCAGGTCAAGCTAGGGGGTGGTTGAACCACCCTCCACAATAGATAATTGAATCCAAAACTGTCATAGCTAGTCAAAAGGAGTCTTCAACCGGCTCGAGGCTCCCAATTTAGGTGCTCTATGTTGGACTGTAGCATTTAGATGATACACAACAATGATATTATGGGCATGCATATCTGGGCTAAGAGGCCTTTCCAAAGCTAGGAAGGCCCTACTAAAGCTCGAGCCTTAACAATGCTCCCCCATAGACCCGTCAAAAGTGATTATAAAGGGATCTGTTGTACAACATGATGTACCCATAGGTTGGCTTTGTACCTCCGTGATATCAACCATCTCCTCAAGTCAAGCTAGGGGGTGGTTGAACCACTCTCCACAATAGATCATCGCATCAAAACCTATCATAGCTATTCAAAAGGAGTCTTCAACCAGCTCGAGGCTCGTAATTTAGGTGCTCTCTGTTGGACTATAGCATTTAGATCATACACAAAAATGATATTATGGGCATGCATATCTCTGCTAAGAGTCCTTTCCAAAGCTTGGAAGGCCCTACACATAGTCGGTTCTGTGGAAGGTGTTCTAACAATTGTAAAAGAAGTATCAAATCCTAAGGTAAGGGGGCCAATATTGTGACAACCCCCATTACTAGTGTTAGTAAAGACATATATTATTGCACCAACTCTCCAGGCCTACAAACAACACACTAGTGGAGTTGTCTATGCGTTACTACTACGTGATACTCCATTCATGACAATCATCTCAAAGGAGTATTCACGAAGCAGAAAAACTAGACGAAATAGGAATACACCTTTTGTATATAAAAAGTGCTTAATATCCATTCTACTCCGATAATATTAGCCTCGGCACCTTAGTTATGTATCAGAAGTGTGTTTATACAATTTCTCATCTTACATTCTAGACTATGACCTTAAAAAAATAGCATGAGCGTTTATGAAATGTGTGCGGCATACCTAGCTAGGTGTTGCTGGGGCAAAGGATCACCATGTTGATAGGAGGGCATGTGGTCCCTTTCCCTCAAATGATGTGCAATGCCTCTCAAGCGGAAGCTCATGAGTCTGAATTTCTTACATTAAGAATCTCTAAAATCTCTCGCAAATTTCATCTTGTTTTTAGTTTATTTCATTTTTCTTATAGTTTTATGTTTTAGCTAAAACTCAAGTACCAACTAGAATCTTTAAATTGTGGGTGGCACTTGAAGCCTCAATCTCTAGCTTGAGCCTTGCCGATAGAGTGTACAAGAGAAGTGCTATAGCTTTTGTGAGGGAGGAACCACTTACCTAACTAGGTACTATTGGGGAAATTAACCTTGGAGCTGATGGGGGGTCAGTAGCCCCTGGCCTCCAATGCACATAGGTAGCATATGGTTTCTCTCAAGAATCTCCTAATGTTGAGCACCATATGGCAAAACATGACAGAAAATAACATGTTTCCTACAAGTGTTTGTTGCTACCTCTTGCCAATTTATATATGAAACTTTCTTGTGGGTTTTAAGTTGTTGCTCTTGTAGTGAGTGTTCTAGCTAGCTCAAGTTTCAACGTTTCACCTTGACTACAAATCAAGGTTTAGCATTTTCTCTTGTGGAATAATTATTCATTGGGATCTACAAATAAAGAAAAAGCCCCTATTCTTTCATTGTGCAACATAAAATAGAAATGCTTTCTCTATCACAAACTAGCACATTCCAAGATTGAGTTTTGCAGGACAACTAGACCATGCTTTCAAAGAAGTGAACATGGTAGTCCCCCACACTTAACCATCTAAGGCCCTCCAAGTTTCTTCAAATTAGACTTCTACTTGTAGAACAAGGCAAAGCTACCTTCACTTTACAAGTAAAAAATAAACCTTTTCCATTTCATTGTGGATACTCTTAATCCCCATTCAAACATTAACTCCAAGTTCTCTATATACTCATGATTCCTAGCACAACGCAACTTCTGTGAGTTAGTAGATTTGGACACCCAACAATTGACGATGATGCAACCTAGCAAAGTTGAAACCAATGGTTGATGATGATGCAACCTAGCATAATGCAAACTCTATTCTAGAACTTGACCATAATGGTTGACAATACCACAACCTAAAACAATGCAACCACCACTCAAGAACTTGGTTCACAAACATTTGTCCCAAAAATACGTATTTTTCCCAGAATTCCTAAATATGTGTTGCATGAGAAAGATTGGAGTACGCGTAGTCTTGCATGCCTATGATTGATATGAAGTGTTTTTCAACCACAAAATTACAGTCTATCTTTTGTATATGCTATGCACTTTCGTATAAAATGTATCAAGCTTGTCTTTGAGCTACAAGGTTGGTGGCTTATTACGCGATGCACTGATAAGTGATACCTACTAGCTAAACTACTAGTATGTACAAGAAACTAGGTGAGAGACTCTCTCAACCTATGCCCACTGGCTCACTCTGTCTACACGCAGTTGTATCGGCTCTAGTGGTAGGCGAGTGTGCGTACCCATGCTAGAGCTTGCAAGTAAATCCCACAGACTACTTTGTATGGTCTATGCAAAGCTCCACGAAGCATCATGCTAGTGTCAGTCACCATAAGACTCACTATCCCTGCTGCAAATGCTCCCACTGCAACTGCTAGATCGGGCCTCGACACTGACAAGGTGAACATGAGACGCCCAGACATTGACAAAATCTCTGCAAACCTAGATGTACTCGCCTCCCCTGTGCTATCTTCAAACACTGCATCATGAGGACTACTCACCGCGTGTGGATGTATCAACACCGACACTGGGAAACCTACGTCCCTCTCACCCATAGGCAAAACTGTACATCCTGGCACCAACTCATCAGCCTCTAGCATAAGCATGTCAAAGAACTCGATATTTGTCAGCTCTGATACCACTTGTGAGTGCGTGCATGCGCAGTGCGTTGCGTGCAGGAAAGGGGAGAAGCACAAGCCGATGTGGGTGGAACAGCCTCAAGCAAGTAATGATGAGGAGTTCCTTATTCTCATATATAATGAAGAATAAGGGTATGTACACAAAGTGGATGGGCGACCCAACACTGCACGTCTGGATGGGCAAAAGGCGTAGCGCCTTTACCCCAACATCTTGGTACAATCTTGGGGATCATGATCCTAAGTATTGTCTTGGAATGCGCTACATTACTCAATTATCCTTTCACTTATGGTGGTTACCAATCCTATCCTTTTTGGCATGAAGCAAGAAGTCTTATTGTTGTTAGGACATTCAAGGTCACTACCCTATCCTTTACCTTAGATCCTGGTGGATATTGGGTGAAAATTTTGGAACCCTTAGGCTTCCCATTTACTCAAAGGCAGTTTGAGTTGTTGATCATCGATGCTCTAGCCAAGGAGCCTTGTCTATTGCTTTTCTTGAAAATAGGTGAATGTCCTAAACATATCACTAATGGCCAAATGCAAGGGCTAGTTCAAATGGCAACTAGTGAGAGAAGCAAGTTCGGATGTGACCAAAATCTGAGCAGTCTAGTATTGTGTGGTAATCAGACTTTTGAACTTGCAGGCAGTGAGCATAATGTGCACAATTGATTTGACTCTTCTCCATTGCCGCAACGCCCTATCTCGCATCAAAGGAAATGGGAGCTAAGCCGAATGGCTACGATAGTGTGTATGCTGACAAGGGGATAGGCTCAAGTGGGTAACTGTAAGTACGGTTTCCTCTTTCAATGAAGAACATGGTTTTGTAGTTGGGGGCAATATGGGTGGTGTAATGTATGAAGCGTGACCCACCGGATTTCTCCCAAGCTGTAATACATTGGCGTTGTAGAAAAGCTTCATTCACTTGGGAGTCAATTGAAGCATCATGTAGCAAGTGTAATGCATCCCATCTCCAAACCACTTCTTTATGTCTTGCATCCATTCCGTGCTCAAGATCTTGCTTTTATGCGTCTTTTGAACTTTTTTGCTTGCTTCCCATGCAATTGTAGGAAGTCGATGTGAGGGGTTTTGATGCATCTTTATCATGTACTCCACAACCCTTTCCATGCCCATAACTTCAATTGCAAGAGATGCCGACTCAAGAAGTAGGAGCATATATGGTGTTTGTGTCTTAACTTGGAGAAAGTTTATAAGAAAACCCTTTTGAACATTCTCAAACTCTTTTCAAGTAGATTTTGAGATGCTCTCGCCCCACACTTCAACTCCATAAAGAAGAACCGGTGTCACCAATGCATCAAAAAGATACTTCTTGAGAACCCAACACTTGATGTTTCCCGCATTACACATGTTCTCAAATGCATAATATTCTCTCTTTCCCGCTTCCAAATGACGCATAGCACATTCATGCCGCTTGTGATTGGACGGAACCTCAAGGCCAAGGCACTTAAAGCTCTCAACAACTTCAAGTGTCTCATTGTTGTATACAATGCATGGCTTCTCCTTATGGTTGGTTTTCACAAGCATAACCTTTGTTTTGGATTCATTCACAATCAGCCCACTATGCAAGCAAAAGTTCTCAAGGACAACCATAAGCTTTTGTGCATCTTCTAAAGTGTGTGCTAGAAGCCCTACATCATCCGCATACAACAAAAGCATGATTACCGCATTGCAAATAGTGACCTCTTCAATGCCTTCTTCTTGCATAAAGTCAAGTACCATTTGTTCCAATTGAACGATCCATAGAACAAAGAGAGTTGGTGACAACGTAAAATTTCTGAAATTTCTCTTCCCATGCGCAATTGACAAATCACCTTCTCCTAGATTCGAGAAACCGCAAGCATAAACTCACTTGGCACTTGGAGTTCTTCCATCCTTCTCCACAAATTGTTACGTGGAATCATATCAAAGGCTTTCTTAAAGTCCACAAAACAACAAGACAATCGCTTGCCTTCCAACCGAATTTCCTCCATGAGAACATGAAGAGTGACAAGATGATCAATGGTGCTATGGGATCAACAAAAACCCGCTTGTCCCTTTGCACGTTTATCATTCTCTTCAACCCAATCACTCAATTTCATCTCCATTATGTACCCAAACAACTTTGCCATAAGAGATGCAATCATTATAGTCCGGTAGTTGTTTATGCAAAGGCTTAACCCAATTAATACTCCAATCATAAGGCATACCATGTTGAAGTGTAAGGTTGAACATATCACACATCCAATCATGGGTAAAATCTTTCGTCCATTTGATCATCTCTGGGAGTACATCCTCAATAGTAAAAAAAGAGGGCATACATGGGAGTGAACCATAAAATGATATTTTTTCAGCATTTGATTGCTCATATAATTGCTTATAATGTGTGTACATATCCACAAGACTCAAGTTACCAAAATTCTCAACCCACCTGTCCCTCAAGTTTCTCCAAAATCTTCCACATGCATGTGCCTTTTCTTGGACTTGAAAAAGTTGTTGCTTTACTTCCCATCTTCTTCTCTTCTTTTGAATCAATGCCTTGTATGTATAAAAATGACTTTGATAGTTTTCTTTCTCCATAGTTGCATCAAGCTTTATCAAGGACAAGCATCTTGACATTCTTTATCAAACCACCTTTTGCATGATCTATCTTTGTTGATACCATGGAGATGCTTTATGGAAAAGCATTCTTTGGCACAAGAACAAATAACTTTCTTGAAAGCTTTCCATTTTGTTTCCAATGGTGCATCATATTGAATCTTTGTCATCCATAATTTTTTCTCAACCATTTCAATGTACATTGATGCCCGTTTGAAATCCATACATAGTGATAATTTTTCTTTTCTTTGGCTGAGATTCTCATGCTGAGTTGCTTGTCCACATGAAATGTAAATACATAAGGTGCGATGGTTGGATTCCAGGGTCCATTGGCCAAACATAAAACTCTTTATGCGATACATGATGGCTTTGGAGAGTAGCATATAGTCAATCACACGGTCCCCATTATGTCTCCTACATGTAAATCCATAGGTTCCACTCCACAAAGATACACCATTGGCAATGCACATACCCATGCTATTACACATGCGTAAAAGTAATTTTCCATAGTGATCCGGCTCTTTCTCATCCATTGAAGTATGATCATACAAGTGAACTTCCTCCAACTCCCTTGAAATGTATGGCATATCAAATTGTTGAGTATTATGTTGCAATGTTCTTGTGCAAGCATGCATATCCCCAAATACAATAACATCACCTTCACCTTTGAAACAAGCAATGTCCTTTTCTAAATCAAAAAATGACCGATCTCTATCCATGTAAGCATAAAAGGGGGAATCATGATGAGGAATATAGCAACCGTCTACAAAAATGGGTGCTCTTTTGGTGTCATATTTTTCAGCCATACATAAATGTTTGTACTTGTCATCTTTCACAATTGATACAAAATCTTCCAATCCTTTCTTCACCATATATGCTACCTCTGCTTGTCCTCTTTGTTGCTTGAGATTCTTTGACCACATCAATGAATGTACATTGTAATCCTCCAAGCCGTTAATCCTTTGTGTATCATGCTCCCAAGTTTCAACAAGAAGTACAATATCGGCTTTGTTTGTTAGTTCATCAATGCCAACCCCTGCATTCCATGGGTATCCATTACAATTCCAAAAGCATATTTTCAATTGTAACTTGGTCTCATAGATCACACATCTCTATTTGCTTGAGGGACTTGCCTCCTTCTTGGGCACATTTTCTTCATGAGAGTCTCCTTGTTTTTCTTATTCTTTTTTTATATGCCTTGCGACGCATATTTTGTTGCTTAATAGTGCGATCTTCACACAGAAAACATTTTGTATCCCTCAAATAGATCCAACTATTATCAATGATAATCTTTCGCTTGGTCTCATCTAGCATGGTGCATACAATTAGCCGTTCTTCCGAGCGAGGAGCTCCTTGCTTCCCCACTCTATGTGCTCCATAGACCATAACTCCGAACATGCCAAAGTGAGTTTTGAAGAAATCTTCGATAAAAATGGCAAGAGAAGAAGGTTTCTCTAACTTCTCTTCGGGAATTCCACGAATAACAATGTTCTTGGAACGTCGCTCCCGGTCCTTCAACTCCTCCACATCCACATTCTCAACATTCTTTGTTTGAACCATAGCTTGCATGAGTGAGGAATTAGAAACCACATTGCCACCACATACATCAGCCCAAGACTTGTTTGTGCATACATTTTTCATGTCGCATACATCCTCGCTCATGGTGTCAAATTTCTCCTCTTTCAATACATGGTCATGCTTTACTTTGCTCATCCGCTCCTTCAAAGCATTCAAGTCCACAAGAGAGCATTTACATTCCTTGACTTCCTCTTCAAGTTGCATCAAACCTGTTGTTTGCATCTCAAGTGTCCTCTTGAGATTCTCATTCTCAACCACAAGTACCCTTAGTGTGCCATTCTCCATTGCAAGTGCTCGTAAGTCTTCGCCTTGGTTGTTTTTGGTGTCTTGCAATGATACCAAGTATGCCATAATCATGGTTTTCGATGTCATTGGTTGGGTGGTTGTGTTGTTATCTCCACACTTAGGAGATTTTGAATCATTTTCCACAATGGTTGTGGACCTTGTATAAGAAGAAGAATCCTTGAGAGTGTCAAAAGACATTGTATGTAAAATAAGAGATGAGAGTCAATTTTCTTGAGCATGTTCACTTCAGAAATGCTGCCACAGAAACACCTTTCATAACTCTAAAAATTACTCTCTTTACATCAATGCATAAAGGGATTTGTGCTCTTCGATTGAGGCTATAGATCACCCAAATCGGAGTTCGGATGAAGAAGTTATGATCAAAAGAGTAAACTGCGGTCTACTACGTCAAAAAATGATTGCGTTTTTTGTTGGAGAGAGAGAGAGAGAGAGAGAGAGAGAGAGAGAGAGAGAGAGAGAGAGAGAGAGAGAGGGAACAAACTAATTTAGGGAGAGAGAAAAAATGTCTTCCCATAGTTTTCACCACGTGGACAAAATAAAGGGCTAGAGAGAGAGAGAGAGAGAGAGAGAGAGAGAGATAAAATAAGTCTGTTATTGTCCTCGGAGGTCAAATATGACCTATGGGACCAAATGAACATGTCACGTGGTGTGAGTGGAGGTCATAAGTGACTCTCGATGCTCAAAAATGGCTGAAATGAGCGTCGCAATAGAGAGTCCACATCGTGGTTGGGAGAGGAAGGTATGTAGGGAGATCTCATGGATGAATATATGGGGAAAGAGACCTAATGTGGTTAAAAGCTGAGCACTCAATTAGTGTGTGGTATTCACTCTCTCGCACTTGACGAGGGCATAAGGTGCAGAGAGAGAGAGAGAGAGAGAGAGAGAGAGAGAGAGAGAGAGAGAGAGAGAGAGAGAGAGAGAGAGAGAGAGAGAGAGAGTGACAAAAAGAATAAGGGAGCCATTGACAAGGGCGGACCAAAGTCATTGCCTTAGAGAGTGAATCAAAACATCCACATTGAAGATTTCACAAAGTGGACAAAATAGAGGGTTGTGGAGAGAGAGAGAGAGAGAGAGAGAGGGAGAGAGAGGGAGAGGGAGAGGGAGAGAGAGAACCAAACTCATTAACTTAGTGATGGTGAGGAGAAGCATGCTCACTTAAATTTTGACCATGTGGACAAAAATTAGGGATTAATAGGGAGATAGATAGATAGATAAATAGAGAGAAAGAATCACATGAAGAATGAGACAACCATTGACAAGGGAAGAAGTGAGAGATCAAAACATCCACACTAAATATTTGACCATGTAGATAGAATAGGTTTAGAGAGAGAGAGAGAGAGAGAGAGAGAGAGTTACAAGAAGAACGGGACATCCATTCACATGAGGGAGAGAGTGTGTGTGTGAGAGAGAGGGAGGGGGAATCAAACTCACTGGCTTAGGGTGTGAGTGAAAATATCCACGCTAAATATTTGACCACATGGACAAAAAAAAGGGTGGAAGGAGGATAAGGAAGGAGAGAGAGATAGATAGATAGATAGATTGAATTATCGTCCTTGGAGGTCAGATATGACCCATGGGACCAAAATCAAAACATTACAAAAGCTTCTTCTAAGTGAGGGCAATTGATACATATTAGTTAGGGACCGAGGGTCCATCAAAAGAAAAATAAAAGCCTAAGGGGCTTCCTATGGGGCAGGGGCTGGTGTAGGCGTTCGAAACTCGTGGATGATGGCCTTCCCTCTGCAGTATACTGCCCACTTGCCTTTGGCTCGTGCTTCACACACTTTTTTCAACTCGTCACTTTTGTGCTTGACTTGTGTCGGGGTGAGTTCTTCGGCAATCCAAAACCCAGTGTCTCGAAGGAGACGTGATTGCTGGAGTAATCGGATCCGCTCCTCTTTGTCTTTGAACTCAGAATAGCATGTCCACTAGGTGTGTGCTTGGTGTTGAACTTGTTGATGATACATTCTACCGCATCGTAGTCGACATGGAACGGTTTAAGAGTCTCGTTGAGGAGATCGATTAACTTGCAGAAATCTTGTTGGCACTCATCCCATGCTTTGGGCAGCCCTCTGATGCAAAGCTTGAGGGCATTCTCTTCTTGAAGCTGATGTTCCCGCATTTCTATTTTCACACAGGTTTCCACTTTGGCGAGTGCGATCGTGTGAACTTGAGTGACCTTTTCTTTGACTTCCTTCACCTTGTCTGTTGTGAGGCTGATCATGGAGTCAAATCGTGCCTCGAGCGTGCTAAGGTGCACTTTGAGATTGTGGTTTTTGTCCATGACCATGTTGAGGGAAACTTGGAATTGTTCGATGCGATCTGTCTTGCTCGGAGCTACAAGGACAACGGAAAAACTAGCCAGTACTCTCCCTGATGTTTTGAGGCTGTTGGTTGCCATCTTCTCCCTCGCTGGAGGCTTTGGTGAAAACATACTCTTCAAAGCCCAAAATCAAATGCTAACTTCTTGAGGTCACAGTTCAGGTCGGCAAGCCAAACAGAGCAGGTATGGGTTGGGTGGGTTGGCTTGGGCTTGGGTTGGGTGGGTATGCCAGTATACTGCTGGCAGTGTGTATAGAAATGTGAGCCAGGCTCGTACAAGAGAACTTCACAGGGCCGAGTACGAAAGAGCCGGCGCGGCGGGCCAGTAGAACTCAAGGCCGTACGTCGTTGGGCTTCACAGGCCGAACTTCGCAGGGCCGTATTCCGTAGGACTTCGCAGGGCCATACAGGACTTTGTAGGGCAACACTTCGCAAGGCCGCAAGACCGCGTAGGGCAGAACTTCGTAGGGCCTTATTCCGCAGGACTTCGCAGGGCCGTACAGGACTACGCAGGGCAACACTTCGCAAGGCCGCAAGACCGCGCAAGGCAGAACTTCACAAGGTCTTATGGGACTTCACCTGGAAAAACTTTTCAGAGACGAACAAATCTCGATGTTGAAGGGGGGGGCCTAAGCTGGGGCTTAACGCCTCCCCCAGGGCAGCCCTTTCACCTAGGGGGGGACTAAGGAGGATGTTGAAAGGTTTTGCTCTGTGCTAGGGTTAGAGAGAGAGAGAGAGAGAGAGAGAGAGAGAGAGAGAGAGAGAGAGAGAGAGAGAGAGAGAGAGAGAGAGAGAGAGAGAGAGAGAGAGAGAGAGAGAGAGAGAGAGAGAGATAGTTCTATTATCGTCCTCGGAGGTCAAATATGACCTATGGGACCAAATGAACATGTCACATGGTGTGAGTGGAGGTCATAAGTGACTCTCGATGCTAAAAAAAGGCTGAAATGAGCGTCACAATAGAGAGTCCACATCGTGGTTGGGAGAGGAAGGTATGTAGGGAGAGCTCATGGCTGAATATATGGAGAAAAGAGGACCTAATGTGGTCAAAAGCTGAGCACTCAACTAGTGTGTGGTACTCACTCTCTCGCACTTGACGAGGGCATAAGGTGCAAAGGTTGATGAGACTCCTTGCCAATGCCCCAACGTCCTGTCTCGCAGCATAGAGAATGGGAGCTAAGATGAATGGAGGCAATGGTGCAGATCGCATTCAATGGGATGGGCTCAATGATGTAGAGATGGAGACGGTTACCACGCTCGGAGAAGAAGAGAGATTTGTAATTTGGAGCAATGTGTGTGGTGTAATGGCTGAAGCAACAATATCCCGATTTCTCCCAAGCCCTGATTCATTGGCTTTGTAAGAAGACCTCATTAACTTGGGATTTGATCAATGCATCCTTGACCAAGTGACATGCATCCCATCTTCCAAACCATTTCTTGATGTCAAGCATCCACCCCGAACTTAGTATTTTGCTCTTGCATGTCTTTTGGACCTTTTGACTTGCTTCATATGCGATTCTAGGAAGTCGATACAAAGGGCTACGTTGTGTCTTAAGCATGTACTCCATAACCCTTTGCATGCCCAAGACCTCAATGGGAAGCGATCCGGACTCAAGAAGTAAGAGCATGTAGGGTGTTTGTGTCTTGACTTGGAGAAAGTTGGTGAGAAACCCCACACCTCCACTCCATAAAGAAGCACCAGTGTCACCAATGTGTCAAAGAGGTACTTTTTGAGATCCCAACACTTGATCTCTCCAGCATTGCACATGGTCTCAAATGCATAATAAGCCCTCTTTCCGGCTTCCAAGCGGACGCATTGTGCAATCCTTCCATTTATGATTGGATGGAACCTCAAGGCCAAGGTACTTGAAGCTATCTACCAATGCAAGTTGCTCATTGTTGTATATAATACATGGATTTTCATCATTGAGGGTCTTTACAAGCATAACCTTGGTTTTGGATCCATTCAGGATCAGCCCGCTATGTAGGCAAAAGCGTTCCAAGACACTCATAAGCTTTTGTGCATCTTATAAGGTATGTGCCAAGAGCACTACATCATCGGCATAAAGCAAAAGCATGATCACCGCATTTCCGATCTTAACCTCTTCTATGTCTTCTTGTTGCATAATATCAAGAACCATGCATTCCAATTCATCAATGAGTAGTCCAAAGAGGGTTGGGGAAAGTAGGCATCCTTGTTTGACACCAATGGTGCTTGCAAAAAATTCTGAAATTCCATCTCCCATACGTAGTGGACATATCACTTTTTGGTAGATGCAAAAGAGTGGATGCATAAATTCTCTCGGCACTTGAAGGCTTTGCATACGTCTCCAAAGATTTCCTCGCGGTACCATGTCAAAAGCTTTCTTGAAATCCACAAAGCAACAATACAACTTTTTTCCTTTCAATCGAGACTCTTCCATAAGAACTCAAAGAGTGACAAGGTGATCAATAGTGCTAGGATGCTTTCAGAAACCTGTTTGGCCTAGCGCATGTTTGCTGTTCTTTTCAGCCCAGTCACTTACCTTCATCTCCATGATACATCCAAATAACTTTGCTATCAAAGAACCAACCATTAAAGTGCGATAGTTGTTCACATTGTTTACATCTCCTCCTTTGTGCAAAGGTCTGATCCAATTTTCTCTCCAATCATGAGGCATGCCATCCTGATGTGCAAGGTTAAGCATATCGCATATCCAATATCGTGTTTTCTTGCTTTTCTATCTAATCATTTTAACCTTGACACCTTGAAGGTCCCCTCCCTTGCGGGTAGCAAGTTTCTCAAGCGCGCAACATACATCTTCAATGGTAAAGAAGGCACACATAAACGGAAGGGAGCCACAACACTCCATCTTATCAACATTTGGTTGTTCATAGAGGTCCTTGCAATGCGTATACATATCCTCAAGAGTCAAGTCACCAAAGCTCTCAACATGCTTGCCTTTTAGATTTTGCCAAAACTTGCCACATGCATGTGCTTTCTCTTGTGCTAAAAGAAGTTGTTTTTTTGACTTCCCACCTTCTCCTCTTTTTTTAAACAAGTGCTTTGTATGTGTGTGAATGTTCCAAGTAACCTTCATTGTCTTTGCTTGCATCCAACCTTAGCAAGTGTTTTCGGGCTTGACTACATTCCATGTCGAACCATTTCTTCTTGGTGCTACCTTTCTTAGATCTTTTGCAAGACATGTGTTTCACCGAAAAGCATTCCCTTGCACAAGAGAAAATTACTTCTTTGAAAACTTTCCACTTGCATTCTATTGTTGGGCTCTCTTGATGCTCTGTCATGCTTAACATTTGGTCCACCATATCAACATTTATAAGTACTCGTTTGAAGGCTAGATGTAGGTACGAATGATTCACATCATGATTGGAGGCTACATACTCGGGTCTTTTACCACACTTGAGGTCAATACATAACATTCTATGATCCAATTCCGGATTCCATTCACCAAGTATAAAGCTTTGTATGCATTCTAGAGTGGATTCTGAAAACAACATATAGTCGATCACACTATCACCATTGTGATTTCTACATGTAAAGTCATTGGTCCCTTGCCATAAAGATACACCATTTGCAATGAGCATTCCAGTACTATTGCACATATAGAAGTGACTTTCCATAGTGATCCAATTCTTTTGCATCATTAGAACTTTGATTATACATGTATGAATCATCCATTCTTCTTGAGACATGCGGCATGTCAACTTGTTGTGTGTCGTGTTGTAACCTATTTGTGCGAGCATTCATGTCTCCAAAGACAATTACTTCACCTTGGTCCTTGTAATGAGCAATGTCTTCCTCTAGTTCAACAAAGGGCTGATCTCTATCCATATCCAAGCGAGCATAAAAGTTGGAGTCATAGTGAGGAATGTAGAAACCAACCACAAACATGACTTGACTATTGGGTCGGCTGATTTTCAGCCATAAGTAGCGTCTTCTTTGACAATGGAAACATCTTTTAAACCCTTTTTGATCATACATGCTATGCCTCCTTGGCCTCTACGTTGCTTTTCATTTTTGGTCTACATCAAAGAATGCACATCATATTTGTCAAATCCAAGAATTTGTTGCGCATCATGCTCCCAAGTTTCGACAAGAAGTATCACATCAGAGTCATTGGTAAGCTCATCAATGCCAATTCCCGCATTCCATGGATAGCCGTTACAATTCCAAGAGCTTATTCGCAAGCGTGAGTTGGTCTCATAGATCATGTGTCCCTATTTGTTGGGTGGACTTGCATCCTCCTCAAGTGACTTTTCTTCTTGAGATGACACCTTGACCTTCTTGGTTCTTTCCTCATATGCTTTGTGACTTACATACACACACATAAATATATACAAGCACACATATATTTTTGATACAATAATATACATAGATAGAAAAAAATAAAAAATATATATATTAATGTTTTTACAAAAATAATATACATTTTTATATCTATCTATATAGACACCCTCACACTAGCCCATATGTATATATAGATATACATATATAACACTAGCGCATATGTATGTATAGCTATATGTATATATAGGCACCCTCACACTAGCTCATATACATACACACCCCCACACCCACACACGTGTATATACCACGTATATATGTAGTACAAAAACACAAGTATATACATATGTATTATAAGGCCTCTGTCACAAACGTTCGATCAGACATGTACACAAGTGAGATGGCAAAAATCCATTGGCTAGCTATGATGTCCACCAGAGCAGTAAAGCAGTCGGCTTCACTGCCTTGCCCAACATTGGCACTACACGAAGAGGTGCTAAGGATGGCCAGTGGGTGTGAGTTGCAAACCTTCCGCCATTGCGGTTGATGCTTCTTCAGTTGGTTGACGCCTGTCCAATGCCCGTGTGTGACAAGAGCCTAATATTTGTGTGTATGTATATATACATTCTTTGATCTGCAAACACACACACACACAACAAGAAGGAGAAAGCCCCTAGTCCCCTTGTTGGGAGAATGTACCATGGTTTTATTTCATGGGTAGTCCCATTGCAACTATAAGGGGCAAACCTTGTTCCACAGGTTGCAATCATGCGAGAGTGATGTATGTTGGGCTGATGATTAGGGCCATGCTTAGCCAGGACTAAAGTTTCCAGGAGGGGTAGAATTAAGGTTAGGGTTCAAGTTAGGGGTTAGGAAAGAAGTGTTCATGGTACTTCCTGGAGGGTACATAGGCACAAATTAAAGATCCATTGTTGCAAGGGAGAAGCAGGAGGCTCACAAAGAAGATCTCAACTTCTTATTCTTCTCCGGAGTGTTGAAGGCCGCAACAGGATCTATGTAGAACTCGAAACGTGGTGATGGCGGCTCGCAGCTTAGAATTTTGCCTTAAAGAAAAAGAGAAATTTAGACAAATTTTAGTGTAATTACCGACAAAAGCTTCAAATTTTGACCTAAAAATCGAAAGAATTTCAAGATTTCCCTTATTTTTACCTGTAAGGGAAAATGTATTTTTCTAGCCCTAC